>NC_136016.1:8500000-8800000 GCF_048128805.1 Centroberyx gerrardi | reverse complement strand
AACAACTATGTGTCGTGTCAAAGTATCCTTAAGCAAGATAGCAAACCCCTACCTGCTCCCTCATTGTCACTATAGATAAAAAAAACAACTAAATGCCTAAAATGTTAAATAATTTTAATGTCAGAAACTGTACTTACAGTATGTAAGTATATAATAGTAGCACACTTTTAATAAGGTAATAATAGCGATAATACTACTACTACAAATAATAATAATAACAGAACACAATATCAAAAGCAAGGGACTAATATGAGAGCGGCATATCTCTGTATGAAGCATCATGCCACATGAAGACAAAAAGCTTCACAAAGACAAAAGACTTTACTTTTCAGATTTGGAAGAGTTCCACAAGCGATGCAGAGCACAAAGATGACCTATTTTAAAACAACCGAGCGGGGGAAGAAACTTGCCAATTTAATTGATTTCCTCTTTCTTTGGAACCGATGGTAGGAAGTAGAAAAAAATCTTCTCCACATGTACTGCAGACATGGAACCTCCTGTATCTTACTGGGTGACGCACAAAACAAGAAACCATGAATTGCCGGGTGATAACAGTGACCATTAGTTGAAAGCAGGAACACTGGCATTCATGTTCGAATTACAGCTCTCTAAAACTCCCAAGGGGGTAAATCTTCAAATTCCCCTGGAAACCAAGGATAGTCATGAGAGGAGTTTATCAAGTTGATCAAGGATGAGCCACAGTGAGCTTGCTAAAGATCTGTTGAGTTTCATGGTAAGCAGATAAACTGTGCGTTGTGTGGTGTGTTTGTGATGTATTCTAAGAGTGTGTGTATGTGTGTACGCGCATTTCTTGTCTGCTGTGTATGCACTTCTTTTGGGCTCAGCGAGGGTGCAGCGCACGCAAAACCGCCAGTGCTGATCTCACTCTCTCTCTTCATGCAACGGAGCGTCCTCCCTAACTTCAGAATGTTTGCTTCAGCACTCTCCCATGCCATTATCTCCCCCGAACTCCTTAACACACTTTCCTCTGCTCAATTCAGTTTCCGTCATTGGGGATAGTTTGCAGTGCACTCACCTGTGGATGCAAGTTCTTCAAACAATATTATGTGTTTTCAGCTGTAACCTTTCACAGAGACACCCTAATGGAGGGGCCTTTTTCGCAGCAGTGCTTTAGTTAGGTGACTACATTTCAGACATAAACGCCGTAATACACACAGTACAACAAGTAATCTCCAGCATTCAGCATCCCCACTGTGTATACAGAGGGCTTTCAGGTGAAAACACACTGTCCGTGTCCACAGTGGAGATTCTCAGCTAGTGGTGCATGATTAGATGAAATTTCTGGTGTCGATTCAGACTCTCACATAATTGTGGGATCGACTCCTCCACTAACATCCTATAGATTTAACCATAGGAAGTTACATTTGAAACCACTCTGCACCCAACAGGCTATGTCTTGGTAACAAAGCTAATAAAGCTAATTCATGCAAATTAAGAAATTGGAATTATGTTGCAATAGCAATAACAATTTTGCACCAATTTACCTTAAATGTATGATTTGATATTTTTATTTATTCCTCCATACCATTGTGATTCATGCTCAGCTCAACATCTCTGGCTGCATGTGTGCCTACCTCTGCTCTAGGGGTGTGTCATGGGAAACAGAAAGACCAATGGAATATGATGGAATTTGTCATCTTTAAATGCAAAAAAAATCTGCACACTGTAAAAGTAGACCATGACATACACAGGTAGTTTCTCCAACAGACCACTGAGTGAGCACTAGACTATGCATTATTTGTGCACAGCCAATTCTGCACTGGACCCATGACACAACTGCAAAGCCTCTTTACCTGTGCAGTGGAGGAGGGGGTTGAGAAGTCCACACACACACATGATCATACGCACCTCACACATGCACAAATGATTCACCATGTTGAGCCTCAGTCTCACCTGCCAGGCGATGAAGTCCTTCAGTTTTTCAATCTTCTCAAGGTCCTCAGGGTGCTCCTGCATGTACTTGTCATTGAAGAAGGCCTGGAAGGGAGGGAGACAGACAAGTGATTAAGAGTGTGTGTGTGTGTGTGTGTGTGTGTGTGTGTGTGTGTGGGGGGGGGGTTGTTACCATGTAGAGTAGAGATGGGTAGGGGAGAAGAAACAGGCAAAGGGGTAAGAAAGGAAGAGAGTGGAAGGAGGGGAGAGGTATTTGAGAAGGAGGAAGGACAATTTGAATTGTGGAGAGAAGACAGGGGGGACACAGAGAGATGGGAGGGAGAAAAATGAGGAGTCAAGGGGGAAAAGATTGAGGGGGGGGTGACAAAAAAAACAGATGGGGGAAAGGTGGTAAGGGGAAGAGGGGAAAGATGAGAAATATTCAGCCGCGACGCCCGTCTTGCCTCCGCCACCTCCACTATTTCACTGAGAGGAAGAAATGACTTGGGAGCAAAGAATTCACATGTCGCTCCTCTGACTCACACCGCACCGTTACAGCTGACAAACATGAATCCATTCCGAGCGGTGATATATGTTGAGAACCAACAGGCTATGACTGTTTTATCATCAAACACAAGGCTTCCCCTCACAGATGAGTTGCTACGGTGTTACGGTGAGCAGAATGTGTAGCCCATAAACCACTGAGAACTGTAGAAATGGGATGAAAAACGGGATGGGAAAAAAAAAGAAGATTGAGTTGAGCCTTTCAGAGAAGACAGGCCCAGCTCATATCAAACAAAAGCAGATTTCTAATGACCTATGACGCAAACAACATGTGAGTGGAGTGAAATCATATGTGAAATGATGAAGAATGCCGTTATCGAGGTTGATGGTGTGAGAGCTTCGAGCTCATGGGATATGCATGGGTTTGTTCTGCAGTTCAAGAGCATTTCAAAGCATGAACTCAAACCTGGGCAAAGATACAGTATATCTGAGTTGGTTCTGAATATAGTCTCACTTATTTGAACTTAATGAAGTGTGCAGTTACTTCCAGGAATATAAAATGTACTGGAATACTATTTGTTCAGGCCTGTGTAGAAGTTGGAATGGATTTTTCCATGTAGAGGTATAGAGGGAACAGAATGAAGACAGAAGTGTGTCGTCACATTGACTCTACCTTCTCATAGTTGGTGAAACCTCCCATGACAGCGGGGTCCACGATGCCGTTCAGCAGCATGGAGAGGGGGTTGATGGGAAGGTTGGGATCATTGAGATGCCTCTGCACCATGCTGCTGATCTTCTCATTGGTTAGCTGCATGGTTTCCATGGCGTTCTCCAATGGACTGATCTCCTCCTGTGCAACACAGAAAGTGAAGATGTCATCATATATTCTCAACATTTATTCACACTGTATATCATCAATATCTAGTATATATGTATACACAAATATCACTGCCATCTCTGTAAACCTCACCCAAACAATCTAGCTGAATCATTTGTCTTTAACGATTAGGGATAGGTTATTAGAAGATGGGCCTGGGAACCCTTAACTACACACATACATCATCTAGGATAGGGTAGCAATGAATCATTTTCTACGCTGCCCATACATGAACTTGCAACTGTCAAAAGAAGATGGATAGCACACAGTGTAGGGGAATTTCAATTCCCACGTCAACAAAATATGATTAGTGAATCTGAGAAAAGATGAATAAAATATTTAGAAACGCTTGTCCCGAAATGACTAAAAGCCTAACTGTGTGTCCGTCATTAATTTTACTACTCATGTGAAAGAGGAATTCCACTCCAATCCATGAAACTCCACATGGGGGCAATCTCATGACTTGTGAAAACAAAAAGGACAAACAACATAATGATCTCCTTGCAGACTGCTAATAAGAAAGTGGAAGAAACGTGTGTGGATTTGTCTGAGTAAATGTCAGATTTAGGCCCCAGCCAGAAAATAGCGATGTTGTGCCAGAGTGACAAATCTCCAATCTGTGCCGGGTTGTCCCAGGCCAGCTCGGTAAAAAGCATTGTCAGATGGAGGGCTTTAGCTCGGTGAATCTCAGCCCAGTCATTAAGCTTTAAATAGAGAGGCTGACCTGGGGGACCCGGCCTCTCCCTGGCTCATCTGGAGGACAAGCTGCTCCTGCCAGTGTGTTCCAACCCAGCCTGAAGGAAGATACCTCTACTCTGAATAGTGTTGCAATGGAGAATAGCACTTCACTATGTGGAATCAGGGGTTAGGGCAAATCAATTTTATGTATTGCAACGACTGTACTAAGGACAGAGTGACCAGAGAGAGCAGTGCAGTGCGCTAACTGCCCGGGCTGCATGGTGTGTGGGTGGTTTGTGGTGACCCAGCTATTTGGGGGCTATGAATGCAGCGTGAGCCACACAGAGAGACAGTAGTTAACCGGCCCGGCTAAAGATAACCACTGAGAGTCAGGAGAGAACACACAATGGAGATACTCTGGTATAGGGAGAGACATGGGGACTGTGTGTGTGTGTGTGTGGGGTGATTGTGAGACGAGAGAGAAGTGCCCTTTTCTGAGGCTATTCACCAGCACAGACATGAAAGGGACTAATCAAAGCGACAAATAAAGAGTAATTGATTGCAGAATACTTAGCCAGACTAATTACGCTAAGTAGCGCATTTGTTTTTGGACAAAATAACGACACATTAAAAGGATGAGGCAGGCGTCTGGGCTCTGACTGATACTGTAACCTGCTCCTGGGCTTCGACTGATACTACTGTACTGCTATTTCTGCACGCTCCGGCTTCCCGCTGACAACATCTCGGCCCAAAATAAGGACACAGGACCTGCGTTTTAATTAGTCAAAACAACAGAGCTAAAATAATAAAACTTTAATGCGGTTTCAGTGGGACGGAGGGGAGATGTGCCCATTCCAAGTGCTACCGTAAACACTAAAGTCATTTGCTGCAGTGAGACCGACCTCTCATCAACAGGTTTTCAATACAGCAATCCAGGTAATTCTATAAAGGGGAAATCAACAGTAAGTGAGTTCTGAACTCAGTGGCCGCTCTCCTCTCGGTATTTCTGCTGTGTAGCTATTTTCCACAGAAACAGGCTTTAAAAAGCGCTTGGTAAATCAATGCTGGGCCTCTGGCAGAGGGAGAACGTGCCCTGACGTTAGTCCAGGGAGTGGCACGCCTGCGTCCACACCGCTGTCTACACCGCTTAAGTGGACAAATCATATCGATTGCCTCTGAGCAAGGCCGCAGATCCTCATCTGATTAGGAGGCCGGCTTGGCACACAGTCCCTTCATACTCACTGTGGACACAGACTTGACTTCGAACCAACGCAGGATGCCAGGTAGTTTGTATGCGGTCGTGTAGGTAGTCCTCTCGATCCACATGTTCTGCAGATGAAAGGACAAAGAAAAAACATACTTAGAACTCCGAAAGAACACGCTGACATTTAGGGAGACGGGTGGAAAACTCTACAGGCATGACGAGGCACTTTAGAGGGATCAATTTGCTGTTGATTTTGTTCCAAATAACATTCTAACAAGCTTTAAGACAGCTGCTCCGTAGACAAGAGTGAGGTGATGTAATGGTGGTTCGCTAAAAGCCCATCAAAGGCAGGCTGGTGGGAGCAGTGTAGGTAGAATAGATGTCATCTTTGTTATCTGTGGTTGAGCACCTCTCCCTCTTCCTCGTCCTGTACCAGCCTGCCTGGATGGCAGCTCATTAAGGCCCGGCTCACAGACAGCCCAAATGAGAGGGACTCTCCTCTAATACATCATGCACACACTACTGGAGCCGAAATAATGACTCCAAATCTTAAGGAAAAAAAAAACACACCACAGGAAAAGGCAAGTGATTATTTCCCTTGGGAGGGGGTTTCAGCAATCAAGCCTTTTTCATCAGTGTGTCAGAAGAAAAGAAAAACGATATCCCCATTTGAACAATTAAGTGGATCAGGTTGAAATGCACGAGTGTCAGCATCTGAGCATACTTACTATTCTTGTACTCTGACAAGGTTCAGAGAGATGGCAAATTACACAGATGTGTTTGTATGATATGTTTAATAGCTTTGACAGACACAATGTGTCATCTTAGCAATATCTATCCAAATGCCTCTCTGGCAGGGCAGAAGGAGAGCTATCAGTCTGTCAGCATAATAGAGTAAGGCTGTGTGATGAGTAAAATGCATCATCCTGCTCTGCTGAAGTGATCCCTGGTAGAAATATGGAGCCAATTTACTGTATGAGAAGTGTGAATGGGTTTAATTGATTGAGTGGATGTGGCCTTGCCATTTGTAACCTGGATGTTAATGATCTGTATTGAGCAGCAAATGGCCAGCAAGGTTTAGTATATTTAATCCATTAGATGTACTAAAAATACATACATGGATGCTAAAATTGATGATGGCTGATGATAATACTTGATGATGATGATGATACTACTACTACTAATGCTACTAATTAGCCATCATGTTGCATAGCATTATGTTTAGTAACGCAAATTTGCTTAAGTTAAGCAATGTGCATCTAAGTTAGATTTTAAAGAGCATAAACATCATGTTCATAATGCTAATATTGGTGAATCATACATAAAAAAATTAATTGTAACAGCCAATTCATGGGGAAAAAAAGATGACAATTACCGCAAACTCGTTGTCCGGGTCCTTCTCTCCCTTCCTCACTGGCCTGGAATACTGGAATTTATGGACTTCATTTACTGTGTAGAAGCTGGGGAGGAGAGACCAGCACCAGAGTAAATTAAAAGTGTTATGGGCAATCTACAGCTTGATTCAAAGGTTGATTGCTTTGCTTCAGGTCAAACACAGGACACGCCGCTTCCACACGGGGTTTGCCAGGAGCTATGGCATTTAGCATGTTGGCAGGCTGTCTAGGGCAGAAATGGCCTCATCTACATGGGAAATAAATTCACTTTGGGGTTGGAGGCATCTCCTGTAGCCAGTCGTCTTAGTCAGACATGTGGAGAAGCTCCGGCATACATGACAGAGGCGCATCACTGGCAGGGATGAACCTCCCCAAGTCAGGTTAATAGACTTTTCACACCGGGAAAATGATGGTGTTACAGTGGCTGTGGGGAGCAGCTGTCTGGGATCCACATCGTACGCAGACATGTGCACATGCTTACTCCCACACAGACACACGCTCTCTCTCTCTCCATCTTTCTATCCGTCTCTCCTGCAGACACAAATCCACATTCACAGTGAGAGAGGACTCTCCTGGGGAACGGAGTACATACCTATTAACCCGCATACAGCATACTGCATTTTCCCATTCTAAAAAACATGCCATATGGTTCACTGAGTGGAGTTTCACTTTATTAGCAAACTGTCATGAATAAAATATCAAAAGAATCGATGCCGTTTCAAAGCCGATGCCCTTTTCTGTTTGTAGTAGCAGTTACAGGAACACGTTCAAATGGGGCCGCTCTACTTTGAACAATTGGAATTGTTCATGTTCTGCTGATGAAAGGTGTCCGTTCTGTGTGCTCTGTTGGCAGATTAACAGAGCACACAAACCCTGTGTGTCATTCAAGCTCCACAAGGACAGAGAGCCTGGACCCGGGCCTCACTGGCCCTCCACTCACAGCCGCTTCTGTTGTACCTAAAATCAGATTTTCCCCTCTGAGCTCGGTCACAAACGGCAGCACGGTATTTAATGAACATGATAAGGCTCATGCCCAAATTAGTTGAGAGAGCGTGGCTTGAGCCTCAAAAAACCGAGCCTTGGAGCTTCTGATCTAATAAACAGATTAATAAAGCGGCTTTAAAGCAGCTCTGCCACCCCAATTAAGTCTTTTACATTCCATTAGCTGGCGGGCTGGAGATGAGGCAGTGGCATGGTCTGGACAAAGCAAGGTCAGATGGGGGTATGCTCTGCCTGCCGCTGTGACCCGTTGGCTCGTACAGCTCAGTCTCATTGCTATGCACCGCTGATCTTTCGCACCGAATGAGAGAGAAGAAACGAGACAAAACGCAGAGAGAGAGAGCGACAGAGAAAGACGGAGAAACCAAGGTGAGACGGCGAGAGAAAGAATGTGACAGCGGAGGGGGCAGAGTGAGAACGAGAGCGAGAGCTGGAGAGAGACAGAGAAAGAGACAGCCAGAGAGAGAGAGAGAGAGAGAGAGAGAGAGAGAGAGAGAGAACAGAGAGTGAGTGAGACAGATAGAGAGAGACAGGCAGAGCAAACAGTTGGTGTGGAACCTGCCTCTATCGCTCCCCACACACGGCTGTCTAATCCAGGCTATTAACAGAGTTACATATTCTAATCAGACCCTGTTAGCAAACAAGCCAACAGGCTGCTGGAGGGATCAATGCAGGGGGATGTGACCAACGCCGCAGGCTTGTGTGATAACATCAGCGCCCAGATATATTTGCCTAAAGGTAAAATCTCTATCCTTTGGAAAAATACAAACATTTCCGAGTAAATACCTTCTTTTAATTATGTCCAGTGTTGCGTTGGGTGGCGTCGGCCCCGACATATCAAAGCGAATTTGCACAGCTGAGAGATGTAGTGCGTGGTTGGCATGCAGGCTGGGCAAACAAGCCGGCGCGTAGGGGCCCGGTGTTTGCCGGGGCCTCGGCGCTCCATGCCAAGGCGGTAATAATGTCGGGGAAACAGTGTTGCGCCTGGCACAGTGGCTAATACCGGGAGGCTGGAGGAAGTTAATAACCAAGAGGACTACAAGAAGGTCAACCGCTGTTTGTTCTACACACACACATTTACATTTAGATTTATTCACCTCCTCCGCCTCGCCCCTCTGCCCACCGTTCTCTAGAAAATACTACTGTAGTTGTGCATGTCCTCACAAGCTCTCTAAATTGTCTTCAGTGTGTCTGGGGAAAATAAATTGGGCTTGCCGGATTGAAATGCATGCAGTGTGATTTTGAATAACACACACTGTAATTGTATATAAATGAGTCTGCAAGGAGCGGGGGATATCCTGCTTACCTCACTATTTGTTCAGAGACGGGCTTGTTTTGGAACTTGGCAGGCAGGTCCAGGATGGGTTTCACTGTGAAACACTGGATGTCTTTAGCAGAAACATCAAGGAAAAAAACATGAAATGCCGAGCTCAAACAATAAACAACTAATGATGAATGAAAATAGATTCCTAATGAGCTATACATGAATGAGAAATAAATACGGATAATGAGTGTGCATCATGACTTAGGAGAGTATGGTTGTGATGTTTCTTTTCATTTTGTGTGCTGGTGACATTTAAGCTGGTGGCACTAAAAACATTTCTGTGGAAAATAACCTGATGAAATTCTAATTCTAAAATAAAAAAATAAAGAGGACAATAAGGATACACTGTCCAGAGGAAGTCTTGGTGTCCTCGCTGGGCGGAGTGGTTGTCTTCATCTTCTCTGCGTTGGGGAACTGTGTGAGGAGGCGAGCCTCAAAGTCCTCCCTGCGCTCATACTCCTTCCCACGGTAAATGAACATTTTGTTCTGGAGGACAAAAGGAGAGAGTGAGACCTTGGACATGTATGTGTGTCACGCACACCACCATACACATGACAGCACGCACGCAATCATGCAGCGATGCAGGTGGGCACTAATTCGCACACACTATGTGGACATACTGTACATATTCACCAATTTATCAGCCTGAAAAGGAATATGGCAGCACTTAAGGATACAATGTCATTTAATAGGCAATTTCACTGGCACATTAGATCCAGTGGCTAAAATTCATTCAGTGACAGTAGTGGGGTAAGGAGGCAAGGGACAATGACAAAATTGTGATACTTAATGGAAGTTACATAGATAAGAACAGCTTTGATTTGTAAAATAACTTGGCAAGGTACTCAATCTCCATATTAAACACTTGAAAACGAGGGTGACAGCAAATTCTTGGCACCTCTTCAATCATTAGCCAGTCCCGGCTGAGGTCATTGTGGGCCTGCATGGGGAGGACTTGTGTTGTAGCAAATTGGCGCACTGCGCACACTCCAAATGGCTACTACCAGTTTGCTGGGGGCTCTCACACAAAAGGCTGCCGCAATGTGCTACTGGAGAAGTGGCTCGAAAACCACTGCAGTGGTACTAATGCCTCGGCTATTTCAATCAACACTTCATCATTGGCGCAGCAGCTGAGAATGGGCCCTCATCACACTGTTCACAGCACTTTGGTAATAGGAGCTTGAACTACTCTGGACATCAGCGAGCTCCACATCTCATACAGGGCTGCTTGAGATTCATTGGCTTCATTCATTAGTTAAACATGGGCATTACGCAGAGAACAGAGCTGTAGAGTAAGGATTTTGTTCAGACAGAATAGCCATTTGGTACAGACAGCTTTGAATCACACCTTCTTTTCCTGCCATGTTTCTTTCTTTCCTTCGTAGCCCCTCGCTGCACAATAGCTCGCACACAGCAAGCTGTACGCTCATGCACAGCACACACCTCAATTTCCCAATTAATTAAATGAATTGCAGCCATGAAATATGCCTGGGACCATTTTCAAATTTGCTTTGACAGATAAGGCGACAAAAGCACATTGATTTCCAGAGTGATCCATTCCAACCGCTGGAGAATCAGCTAAACCTGCCTGACAATAAGCGGCTGCAATTCTCCGCTGGTGAACAATTGCAACATTTGTTTTCTATTTTGCTCAAAATCATTCGAAAACTGAATCATTTTCTATCACTGCGTACTGCGAGTCCATTCACATGAGACAAGCAGATTCACGCTGTATTGTTTAGCATTCTGGTGGCGTGTGTGCTCATCTCAAGTTCACAATTCTCATTTTCATTACCCTCAAACCCAGACTGTCTAGTTATGGCAAAGAAAATCACCGTCATTGAGAGAATAATTCATGCTAAAATGGCCTTTCTTTCTTGGATGGTGAGTAGAAAGACAATTTCACACAGTCAAATAGAGACTAAGGCACAACAGTTAGTGCTGCTGCTACATTAACAAGCTTAAATCAAACACAGACGGTCAAGATTTTAAAGGTTCCTTGGGATTGTTTATGGCAGTAAGACGGGGAGGGCTGAGAGATATGGGCAAAACCAATGGAATCGTGGCAGTGATACTTTCCAAGAAAAACGTAGGTGAAGGTTTTGTAAGATGCGTAGGTTTTTCCTTTCAATGTATCGTAAGGATCAGATGAGGTTCAACTCATGAGTGGAGACTGATAAAAAGGTCATCTCGGTTCACGCCAAACAAAAAAATGCATTATATGAGAGGAGAGCACGACGGGTTCCTAAAAATGTATGAGCCGGGAACTTTTCTTCATCTCCGTTAGTGTGCTCAGGGGTCTGTCTGAGGAGCATTTTGAATGATAGAACATGACAGCTCATATCCGAGTGTCTCGGAATGCGGTGTGTTAGGATACATATTTCAAACCAACTTTCAGACCCTCAGCTCTTCTTTAAGCTGAGTGCTCACAAGAAACTCAATACAGGGATTAAGTGAAGTTTAGTATTGATAGGAAGAGAAGGGAGAGGAGGGGAAATACGGCAAGTGGATATAAGTTGAGAGAACCCATTGTAGAAGAAATCGGTCTTTGAAATAATGAGAATAACTTCGGTCTCTCTTAAGGCTGAAAGTAAGTTACGATTCTTTATAGAACAAATACAATACCAGCTTTCAATCACGCTTCGGAGCTGCTTGACAAGGTTTTGTGAGTTTCAAGGTTGAAATGATGACTTAGATACACATGATGCGCCTGTCTTTACAATGCCTTGATTGAGTCTCCAAGAGCACCCATCCACCAGCGAACAAAAGCCTTCGGGTTTTACAGCACATACAAAAGAAGACATCCGAGACCAATGACTCTATTGTGTCTGCGGATCCAAATTGAGTTCCGTGATCTAGAGCATTATACGATTAGCAAATATCCTGATGTCTAACCACATTAACAACTAATACATCATAAGCAGGTGAATTAAGCACCCTTGCATAAAATCAATTCTTAAGGGGGTGGATACAAAATGCCTTTATCAGAGTATTGATTTTCTCATGTAATTGACTATTCCCCGAGGCCTGGGCGATGCTGCAAGACAGCAATATAGTGAGTAAAACAAAACCCCTGCGAACTGCATTTATCTTAATTAGTAGCCCATAGATGAATACTTCCCAGTGTATTCACGCAGACAGTTGTGCATTAATATGTAATTATGAAACATATCAAGAGGGGGTACAATCTCAGAGCCGCTAAACAGGACAATGTGAGGGCCATGAGGCAAGAGCACTGACTATAATTACTGTATAAACAATCAGTTTCTAGCTCACTGTCAGGACAGAATGCCTCACAGCTATTTGGCTGCATTCATTCAACAACACTTAATCAGATTATAAATGTTGCATGGAAAATAACAATTTAGAGAAAACTGGGTTGCAGCAGAGGCTGATATTTACTGGGCTGAGTGTACAGACCAGCTTATATCTTTCAGCATAAAAGAAGCCATTATTTCAAAAGACAAATGAACTGAGCTGTGGAGATAAGTCCTGATATTACATTTCATTTCACAGAAGTCCCATTTTAACCAGGTCAATTAACAACAAATTCTTATTTGCTAAGACAACCTGGCATACACCTGCTCTGGTTCTTTCAGGTGAGGTCGAACCACTGCCAACAGAATAAAAGGGAGAGAAGAAAGAGGACTCAATGCAATCCTCAAAGGCCTTTTAAATAGCCAGTTAGATTAGGCCAGTGCAGCTTGCCCTGTCTGTAATGGAGTTTCTGGCCTGCCAGATGAAAGGGGTTAGGAGGGGTACATGGGAAAAATGCCGGAGAGTGGTAAAAGAACCCGGTGAAACGGATGTTGTTCACAATGGAATGAAAAAGAGTATGATCGCAGGACTGTTCTTGAAGCTGGCCTTTTCAGATTATCTCGTTCTGTGAGGATGTCTGGGCCATTTGGCGTGGTTCGGTTGCTTGTGTTGATAAAAATGGCTGGAATTCCCACCAGAGAGGAAAGCCAGAGCTTCAGTATACAGCACCCCTGCTGAATGACAGCCTTAGAACGACCATGCAAAAGGGAACACATCTAAAGGCAGACCAGTCATCCTTCCTCAGCCCTACCGGTATTTTTTTCTCCTCCGTAAGCTCTGAAGAAACACCCCGACCTAAAACTATGGCCGCTATGACGCAGCATCGCAAAGATATATCCCTAAATCAATTTAATTTTCTGTCTAAATGAAAATTGATATGGGGAGAGAGTGAGAGCCCCATCGCAGACAGAAAGCAAAAGAGCTCTGATATGTGCTCAATGGCACCTCACACACTGCACAAGGCTGGTGAGCACATATCAAAGAGCTGCTAAAAAAACAGATGCATCTCAGATAGAACAGAAAAGGGCTGAGGGAGAGATAGGGAGAGAGGGAGAGAGAGAGAGAGAGAGAGAGCGAGACCTTACTTCACTCTCCTAATTTTAATTCATTTTTGCACACTGCTTCCACATCCCACTGAGCTCTCTGCCTTTTTTTCAGGGAGACACAACCCTCTCTCCCACACTGAAGGGCATCCGTCCAGCATGTTCTGGATCTCCTCTGCAGCCCACACGTGGAACAGCTGCTTATAATTCACAGTTTGTTTTCCTGCGAGTGAGCAAGCGGCTGAAAACCAGACCGAATGGGATGCTAAACAGCACTTCCCGCCACAATATCCAAAAGGCGTGGGAGTGAGGGGTGTGGAACGCATATGTGTTGACGGCCGAGGCCGAGGAACTAAGCTGGCACCGGTAAACCTATTGATCGTCTGTTTTGACAAGTAGCTCACCCACACTGAGCAGATGGAGGAAGAGATATCGGCCTTGTGCAGGTTTCAGAGAGTTGTGGGAGTGTGTTGGTGTGTGTGCCTACCCGGAGGAAGGAGGGGAAGCCCATGCCGTAATATCCTACGGCGAAGTAGTCTGGTCTGGGCCGGATGACCTTCACTATGTTCTCGTAGAACTGGGCCTGCTTCCGCTGTTGGGGGACACAATGTTAAGCTTCAGAGACATGGGCATTAACACGGAGTAAAACTCTATGCATTCGACAACCATAAGCACAAAAACAGCTGTATACAATGAAATGTACACGCATGAGCACATGTACAATACCAGTCAACATATAACATCACTTACCAAGGATGCGCTCAGCTGCTCGAAGTCAAACATTTCATTCTCGTACTGTTCTGCCAGCTCCTTCCCCAAAATAATTGCTTCCTCCCACATCTATTGGACACATAAACAGAGACAGTTAGAAAATGAGCTAATTATCAAGGTACAAGTTGAGAGAAGGAATTCCATTCACAGTCAATTGAACAGCACAAACTATCTAACAGGCAGTGGTATTCAATGTAAACTTGCCTTTTTGAAAACAAATAAATCTGAATGCTATTGAGCTGCACCTGCTTTGAACACAACTGGCTGTGCACAGGGATCAGAGAGCCTCAGGTCAATATTACTTTGTTTCTCTGATCGAATGCGCTGTAACTCGGAGGCCATCCCCTTGAGAGTTCGCGAATTGATTATAGTGATGCATTTCCCGATGAGCACCAGCCTCCTCCAGCGCACTGGAATAGTGGTGGGGATAGATGGGAGGCACTTGAACACGCTGAGAGGCCTGTAAGTGGCCTCTTGACAGACTAGACTGGGCTGAGCTGAGCTGAGCCGGGCCAGGCTTAGGGGGGACTGAGTCCAGACTGCTGCTCAGAGCAGCCTGCCATCAGCTAGAGCAGGGGAGGCTACACCATCTGGACCTGCCTTCTGGATGGTTCCTATGACACTTTTAGAAACCGTCCTCAGTCGGTACCATCCCCTAGAGTTCTGATGTACTCTTACAGCCACTGTAACACTTGATAATCACTCCATAGTGTTTGTTTGTTTATCCCAGCCTCTTTCAATTCGCAGTCTTCCTCCAGTTGGCTAGAAACCCCAACTCTGATGACACATGTAAAGCCTAGGGACATCCTCTCTGACTAGGTCTGGCAGTCTCATAGCCCCGACCAAGGCTAAGCTAAAAGGCTATTTTTCTTCTTTTTTGTTTTAAGGAGCACATAGGAGAGAAGCACAGCAACCTCGTCCCCTGCTGCTAGGACAGATTTTCTCAAATTGAGGCATGTATGAATGGCCTGCTCTTCGCCTCTGAATAAGGTGGCACCATACAGAGATGGCACTGGCCTTGTATCTCTTTAAAAGAGGTATAAAGGATATAGAGAGGCGGACAGCAAAGGAGAAGAGAGGGACGGAGGTTATGAAAAGCAGGGGACAAGAGAAAAGGCAGAAGAGTCTCGCTAACAAGTGACCGCTTGTGTGCGGATCATTTACAATCCCTGGTCTGTATGAAGGGAAAACAAAACGGCTGTTTAGCAGCTCTTCCACAGAAGCTGCCTTCTCCTGCCAGAGGGGGTATTTAACAGAGATGACAGCATCCAAAAACAGCATCCTTAGGTTCTGGGGGTTTGTCATGATTTTGAACACTGTCCTCTCCCTCTTTATAAGCTTACTGCATGTTTTCTGGGTGTGTGCTAGTATCCGCCATTTATATTCAACAGGATCTTGCGTACTGGTGACCTCTGCCTCTTACCTTGCCCTTGTCGAAGTAATTGATAATCTGCTGGTAGAGCTGGTCCTTCAGCTGCCCTTGGGTGGTGGCCTGGTAGCCGTCTCTCTGGGTCAGGTGGGCTGCACACGCCTCCTCTGACCACTGAGGAGGACAAGTAAGCGTCGGGGTCAACACAATGCAATACAATACAGAGCGGAAGGGATACAAATGACAAGAAATCAATCATTGAGTTGTTGCCAATGCAAATAGGTGAGATTGATGTGTAATTCTTTTTAAGCCTGCCCCGCGCTCTGGCATGGTCGGATGGAAACTTGAGAAATGGGCAACGAAACAGCCGTCGATACACATCGAATGACTCAGAGAGCGCATCGATGCGGCGCGCAGCCTTCCCTGGCTCATGTTTGCTGTTATTCAGCATCCCCGCAACCCAGAACAGTGCTCCAACAGGCCAGTTCACCGGAAGCCAATCCAGCGAAGTGGAGCAAGGGGAGCGGAGAGAAGCATTACTTATGCTTGTGTTACCAATAAACATCAGATACAACTGATTCATGCAGCAGCATAATCTTATTCATTACAGACTCTGCGTGATTCTGTAAACAATCGCAGGCTAAGAAGAGGGGTACATCAAGGAAAAAAGAAACAGAGCAAGATTAAAGGGGTATCCTTTTTTGCTGACCCCACACTCCATCATGCTGTTTTTTCGCTCAACACGGAGAATAATGAGGCTTCTGAGTGGGTAGAAGGCTTAGCTAACAGGGAGATGTACAATCTGATTGGCCTCTGTGTACAGAAAGCCTAATCCTATGCGGCCTGTCAGGACTGATTCATTACCAGCCCGGTGTAATTGACATTCTGTGATGTTGTGAGAAACGTGAAGAGTAAAGATCTCTGGGAAAATCTGACCGAGTTCTGTCCGAGGGGCCACATTTGAATACCAAAGCCAAGGCATTTGCATACACTGCACCGGAGATGGGGTGAAAAAGTAATTGCTCTGCACATTCTTGCTGTGGCATGAAGAGAGATGTTGGGAGAGTTTGGCTCAGCCTATTGATCCCATTACAGCTGGACTGCAGCATTTACATGGTTAAAAGGAGATCCATTTATTCAGGAGCCACGGGGGACCCGGCATCGACAGAACTAAAGTGCTGATACATCTCTGACCAATATACATAATGCTGTAAATTCAACATCCTTTACTATACTACTGAAGGTATTCTACCAGAGGACTTATCGCTCTCCCGGGGCCTATTTTCATTCTCTACAAAATAATTAATGCTGGTGGACAGATATACAGAGTGACACTAAATCACGCCGTCATCGTTCCCGGCCAAGCTCATTTACGGGCGTCTGTGTGCGAATACAAAAGAAAGACAGCGCTTCCAAAGTCTACATGGAACCGCTTATTGGAGAAGAAAGGATTTAACCAGGCTCTGGTGGAACAGAATCAACCTAATTTCACAATATAACAGCGACTCCCCTTGTTTGCTCTCTGAGAGCATGCAACGGTCGGGAATACCGCAGCTGTTGGGAAACGAGCAGAATTAAAATAATAATAACTCGCGCGAACGCTGCCGCGGCTGTTCTGTGTGGAGAATGCGACTCAGTCACACAGCCCGCTCTCCCCTGTCGGGACCTGTACAAAGGCTGGAGCAGTCAGCTATTTATGCAAATAAAGATGAGATGTGGGTGCGACCATTTTGGATAAAAGGCGAGAGAGGAACGACTCCAAATTCGGCGTACACCAAACCCCGGCTGGGAATAGACACGGCATCTCTTTGTGTGGAGAATTCTATTTGGACGTGGTGTATCTTTGGCAACAAAACAAAACTACCAGGCATACAGCGGGCCTAAATTATATATCATTATATCTAGTAAATATTCATGTATCTGATCAAAATTATCATTGGACTAGAACCTCAACACTATGCTTCAAGATTTCCAGGCATTCAAACGACATCAAAGATACAGGCTCTATGTTAAGTGTGGTAGCAACCTGCCCTCTCCCCCCTTTAAAGCCGAGGCACTGCATCCTGTGACTTACAGTAAAGGACCTGCGACTCTCATTTTCAAGCTGACAAAGGGGACGGCGCTATCTTGAAGTGCCTCAGGTGGCTCCGCGCGCGTTTCCCCTCCGCTTTTAACTACGTCTGAGCTCCTTTCAAGTCAGATCAGATACCGGCCATCATTTGCATCGGCCGGTCTACGCAAGGTGAAAAAGATGCTGCTCAGCAAGTCCGCCCTCTCATCAGCCATCTCCTGCCAGTGCGGGATTAAAGGAGGGGCGGACCTATCTCTCCGACCAGACCCGTGTCCCGTACACATTGAAATTCACAGATACACTTGTTCGATGCCTAAGGTTGAATGTCACCTGGCTGATACTATGCTTACAGTAGATTTGGGTTCTGCTATCTGTGCTGTTTGAAGAGGAATTATTCACCTCTGTGTGTGTGTTTGTGTGTGTTTTCTAGTGAGTGCACTGGTACCTTTATTTGTGTTTGCGTGTGTGCTCTTGTGCGAGTGCTTTCTGTGTACCTTGAGCAGTTTGGCGTGCAGCAGCAGAGTGTAGGCAGCCTCAGTGTAGTTGTCACACTCTTTGTGGAGGTCACACAGCTTGTACAGGTACCTGGCAGGAAGGAGAAATGATTTATGGGTCATGCCTGGGTGGGCCTCTCACACTTTAACAATAGAGACAGAAAGTTAACTCTGCCAGACTGATGCCTCCTGACAGCCTCTTTTACCTCAAGTAATGCTTGCCAGATGGAGAGTCCGACTGGCAAGATTGTGCAAATGGAAACGTATTCTAACAAAATCAAAAATCCTATGTTGGATCTCCGGGGACACAGCTGGGAGTAAAGGAGCCAAAGCGTATGGTATTTTGTCGTTGACAGGGAAATTTAGCACCGCCGAATAGGGTAATTCCTCAGCACCGACTCACCTAACGCATGTAATGTGCCTTAGCGGTGTGTAAGATAAGTTTATGTGAAAATAGCAAAGACCTCAAAAGGATTTAATCCATAAATATGTATATTAATAAGGCAGGATAGGTCTCGGTCTTACCTGATGTACATCTCCTCTCTCTCTATCTCCTTGTAGAAGTTCTAGGGGAAAGACACAGGCAATTAAAATGGGTTAGAGTTCATACATTTTCATTGAAAGCCACACCATTATCTTTTTTTTTTTTGGAACAGCCACTATGAACCACGCTAGATTGCATAACATTTAGAAGTCACCGGTGGATGTAAAAGTCAATTTTCTAAAATATGGTTAAAAGAACAATGTTCCGGCTTCCAGCAGGCAGAAGTTAAGTATCTGCTAAAGAGATGCAAGTTGGCTGAGATTAGAATCACAGTGGTAGGCTGTCAAACCGCTCTCCTGGCTTGCGCTGAAAAGTTACATTTTAAATGGGCCGGCGCGGCGCTTGAGTGAACATGACTCAGTCGGTCTAAATGTTGAATATAATCACACATAGCCCGGGTTCTTTTCAATGGCTTATTTTAGGCTCGGCAGTCACATGAGGGAATATTGACATTTCACTGCTCCCAGATGAAATGTCATTTCACAAAAGAGAGGCCTCCCAGGTGAGCTGCACTGTGATAATGCCTTAATACATTCTGACATGTGGAGGTGGTCTCTATTGTTTCTCCTCTGTGGGGTTGTCACATGTCACCGCGGCTTACTCTGCTGACAGCACTAGCCTATAAACAAGGCCTGGGGGTTGATAACGGGACTTATTGATAACTGTTGTCAGAGTCATCTATACGGTCATTAATGAGGGACGAGCGGAGTTTGTCGTGATTGCACATGTGCTTATCTGTGACGGTGCGTGCCGTCGGTGTTTTGGGGACGGTCTTACCAGCACGTTGACGGTGCAGCTCATGCGGTTCTCCTTGTTCTCGTCGTGCATGATGGTCCTGTAATCCAGCAGCCTCTCCAGCAGACGCACCACCAGGGTGACGAAGTTCTCGCCCGTCTTGGCCAGGTACTTGTGCTTCCTGCAGTGCTCCAGTAAGCTGGTGTGTGTTGTTGTTTGGGGGTGGGGTGTAGGGGTGGTAGTGTGGGCAGGTAGGGGGTTGGTGTGTGTGTGTGTGTGTGTGTGTGTGTGTGTGTGTGTGTGTGTGGGGGGGGGGGGGGGGGGGGGGGGGGGGGCAGAGAGGAAACACATGTATGAAAGGGTTTCTTACACAGTTAAAAATGTCATCGCTTTGCTGGTTAGGGTTTTGAGAACCCTCATTCTTGCCCATTAAAACAGAGTTGGCACCCGACTGTGCTGAAAGCAAATATCACAGTTGCGCTCACACACACACACACACACACACACACACACACACCCCATGCACACACACACACACTAAAAAAGCTTGTGTTTGACTGTGGTGGGAAGTCGTGTGATCATCAGTACACTGTGATTATTTTGAGGAGTGCTATGTTGCAATTAGCATTATCTAACTTGTCAGAGGCTCAGGCGTAATCCTGCCCATTAATCAGCACTTACATTTTCTGAAAGAGAACTTTGTACTGCTCATCTCCGCGGCCCCCCTCCACCTCGTGATCCAGCTTGGTGATGATCTCGTTCTCAAACTGCAATTAGACAGAGCAGGCGTAAATAATCAGTGTAGCTAATTTTTCAATTCATTAACGCCATCTCTCTCTCTCTCTCTCTCCTTCTCTGCACCATGGCTTGGTTGAGGGGATCTGGGCTTCCTACTTAATAGCCCCCCTCTTTCAGCCCAGCTGGCTGTGAGCTGGTATTCATCTGTTCATTATTACTAGCTAACTTCTCTTTATCTGTATGGAATTGGCTGGAACAGGGTGCAAGGCCATGTGACGAGACACATCCCCCTTATCTGAAACTCTCCTCTCCTATTTACCATTGCTGCGTTGTTGCTGCAGCTGTAGCACTTTCTGACAGTGATGCATGGGCCTTATATCTCCGGTATTTGTATGTGGCAGCTGCATAAAAATAAGTTTTATTGTGCTGAAACAACCCAATTTACACTGACTCCTTGATGTGCTGGTGTGTTAGCGGGGCCGCGGGAAGGGGAGAGGAGAGGAGGAGAGAGCGCAGCCAAGTGAGAAAAGATGTAAACGCTGCTCTCTGTTAAGCTAGGGATTTACACAGCACACACCCGGCGAAGGGAATATTACTGGCTTACAGTATGAAAAGGGGTCAGGCCAAAGTGAAATTGATCACATTTCACCGCGGGGAGAGAATAAGAGGGCGGCATTCGCCTCCAATGAGCCAGGTCCTGAGTGACACATTGACTTAATTACCAGGCTCCCTTCACTCCCATCCCAAACAGACTGCGCTATTGGCAGGGTCGATCTAGCGGGGAGCCATCGGCTAAGCTGCCACTGCCTTCACAGGACTACAAGGGCCAGCAGTGGCACTGGAAGCCAATATAAAGAAGAGCGCTGAGAGGTGTTGCTTTAGAACCTGGTACAAAGTGCAAGAAACATGAGTCACTATGGGAGCCCGCATTGCAAAGCAGAGAACTGGCCAAGACATCTCATGGCAAAACAGCTGTAGCCAATCGGATTTCCTCATGCAAAAAGAAGCTTAATTTTGTACTGTAACGAGGCATAACATTAAGTTCCACTTACCACGGCTGTTGATAACCGCGGCACAACAAAATGAGATTTGCCGAATTACGACTAAGCTTGTGGCTATAAAACTTTCTCTCAGACAGACTGTCACCTCTGCCCCCTTTACTCCTCCTCCTCCTCATCTTCCCTCTCTGACTCTCTCCCAATTTCTTTTTTTTTAAGTCCTTCTGTGACTGTTCCTTCACACACCCGCTGGAAGCTGCATGTGAAGTGGAACTCGCACTGCATCATGTCGAAGAAGATGGGGATGGTGGCTTTGCGGAGCTCGATCTCAGGGACCAGCGTCATCTCCAGGATGGGACCCACCATCTCGGGAATGAATTTGATCTTGTGTGGGCCTTGTGGAGAAACACAGGGGATGAACAGATCAATCCATTTGCAGAGTTCCAGGGAGACATTACCAGTACAGTATGTTGATCCTGGCAGGGCATAAATTATCATCACTGTGCACTAGGCATAAAAAAAAAAACTGTCAGTGAAATCTCCGTGGGCTTAGCGAGTTTCCTCTCATCAGAATTTTCATTGACATTTACCTGGTCGATAACTTCCAACCCAACACCTCAGGTACAAAATAGTGGTGGGCTAATTAAAAATCCTGGTGAATCAATCTAATCTGATGGAAAAGCCTTAATTAAAGGAATCAGATAGTGGATGTTACAGTGAGAGGAAGACCTTAAAGGAGGCACAGGTGCACAAATCTACCATCCCACCACCCGTACCCCCGTCTCATTCTCCTCCGAAGCGTCACTGCTGAGGTTTTATCACAACACAACATACAGCCAATTAGCACCTGATTCTCTATTCTTAGCCGCTGTTCTTTGCCGTGTAGGCGCATGATGTGACTATGAGCCTGAGGGTAATTAGATGGCAGATGATCACAAAAATAAATTGAGAAAACAACACTTTAGCATGTGTTGGAGGCCAGCATTCTATTTGTGGAGTTCTTACTATCGATCCCCAGTGGTGAAGTCTTTCAACAAAAAAGAAAAACTTTTTTTTTTGGTCATGTTTCCTGTCTGAAGTGAAACTAACTGAACAAAATGGACATGCAGAGGTTTTTACATTACCTAGATTGTACCACATGTCCCTGATTTCAAAGCCAATTTGTCTTCTCATGTCCTGGTACCTGAAACATAAAGATGTTAAATTTTTTATACATGAGCTCCACTCCAATCCTGGCATAGCAGTACCAAAAATAACACGGAAATGCAGTTTTAATGAAATCCCAGTGACAAATCGTGACTTGGGACTCACTGTGTTTGGAAATGGGGTTTAAAACTGAGACAAGGGCATAAAAATACACAAGATAGCTTGGTGAGAAGCCTATTTCAATTACCCTAAGCTATGCAAACATCTGTATTGGGACTGTAAGGCAGGAGTTTTTACATAAAATGTAGGTTTGCAGAAAAAGCTGGGAGGATCACTCCCATTCTGACTCTTTGTCTAGGTTTTTGGAATGAGGGGGGGATAAGCTGATGAGCTCTCTACAGTCTGGGTCATGAACCAATCTCCACAGAGAGCCAGCAGCTCGGAGCCTATCTCCCTGCCTGTCACACTGGCCCCGGTCACACAAAGGACAAACAGTGAAATGGATAGGACCGAGAGAGAAGGAAAGAAGAGAGTGAAACAAAGTGAAAGGTGAGACAGTGAGTGACTGAAACACACAAGGGGGGTGGAGGCAGAGAGTGAGACCAACTCTGAGAAACCAATAACACAGAAACAAAGGTAATGCCTTTAGTTCTTTCAAAACAGACTGAATGTTTCACAGGTGATGGGAATAAACCGAAGCATGATTATTCTATGCAGATCACAATCTGTTCCAAGGACAGGATGAACCGTCTGACAGTCCTGAGATCAGACTGACGGACTGACGGACTGACGGACTGACTGACTGACTGACGGCTCTGTCTCCTCTTCCCAGCAGACTGACCGGGTCACTGAGGGGAGCAATGGCACCTCGGCATGACATTGCAGAGGAGTGGAGAGAGACGGAGAAGTCGAGGCGGCCTGTTTGGGGAATTAAGCACTCTCTGAGCGCGCCACCTCTCCTGACCCCTAATTAATATCCATTCAGAGCCTCCTTCACACACCGTGACATTTCGCAGCACCCCGGGGCCCTGACGCAATTCTGAAACCCGATCGATTGTTTTGCCAATATTGCACAAAGACACACTAATATATGATGACACGGATGAGGGGTGCATTAAAGAATACTTAACAAAGGAGCTGCGTCACCTCTCCGCAGCCCAGCCAGGTCAACGCACTCACTTTACCATCCTTAGCTGTCAAAGGGAGGACTGTTGCAAAGTCTAAGGATCGATCAGTCGGCAGAGGCATCGGCAATGAGATAAAATATCAAGCAACTGAATAGCCTGCCTCTGAACAGTACTGTAAGGCTATGTGCAGAAAAAAAGAGATACAGTGATGCATTATGCATAGCATCGCCATATTCTAATATAACAGTCCACATGATTGCTAATCCAGCATTTCAACACCTCTCAGAAACACTTGACTTGAGATGGCTAGAGGAGATGCTGTCCCAAAATTATTATTTTGGAGGGTCTTTTGGGACTCTTTTTGCCTCTCCTCATCCGCACTGTAATGTGTGAGAGTGTATGTGTGTGTCTCCTAATCTTTCCCCTGTGACTATGAGCAGAAGTGTGTGTTTGTGCAAGTCTGTGTATAATCATCTGTGTGTGTGTGTGTGTGTGTGTGTGTGTTGTGTGCCAGTGTGAGCACGTGGGCTCGTGTGGATGACTGATCAGGAAGCATCATGTCGTCGTCGGAGCGGAGACAGATGCAGGTGCTGGTTTTGTCACGCTCCTGCAGGCAGTGAGACAAGCAGCTATGACTGTCAGCTGTCAGGACCTACAACACATACCTGTCAGCCGAGGGGAGGGAGGCTCTTAGAGAGGTTAACTAAGAATAACGACTTGTCTACGGAGGGACGGCGGCGGGGGCGGGGGGAGTAGATCTGGGACTCTCAGCAGCTTGTGCTGTGCATTGCAGCAGGCCAGACCGCTGGGACAAGGGGCAAGGGGCAAGGGGAAAGAAAGGGTAAGGAGAGAGATGAGGAGAAAGAGAGAGAGAGAGAGAGAGAGGGAGAGGCACAGTGAGAGAGGCAGAAAACAAACAAGTGAGCCACCTGGAAATGATGCAATGGCCTGAAGGAGCAGCTGAGATGTGATCAAAGCCCGGAGCGAGGGAAGTGTGGGATATTTACAGGACTTGACACTGCGACACTCGGACTCTGTTTGCGTATGTGCGGCGACGACACGACTGTATGTTCATTTATCCGACTCCGTTTATGTATCTGTGATTGCGTTTCCAGGGCGGCCGGCCGGCGCTCCTTCCAAAACAAACAGATAAAACTTGATTAGTATATAGAGATGCATTAACCCTCCTATTCAGGCCATGCTGCGCCACTGCCTGGGCATTAAATGCTTTATGGCCATGTTAGCCTGATATCACTCCGTCCTGGCAGTTTGAGGTCAGCGACTGAGCTTGTGAAGAAAACGAGGATCACACAGACACCAGTAATAGGCTATAGCTTAACAAACGGCGCTGGGAGACATTTGCGGCGCGAGGAGAAAAGCTGATGCAGGAGCACTGAAAACCGCCATGCTCCGCACATCTCTCCGATTTCACCTCTTTTCTGTTCTCCGCTGCCAGACGGAGGCACAGTAATTGGCATGGCGGGCGGGGATTGACAGTTCATGCGCCAGCACACAGGCAAAAGGGAACGCGCAGAGGAAGAGGAAGGGAGCGAAGGTGAGAGGTAGGTGGAGGGAGAGAGAGAGAGAGAGAAAGAGAGAGAGGGAGAGACACAGAGAGAGTGGGCGGGCAGAGGTAGGAAGAGTGGGTGAGAGAGCAATTGACAAGGCCTACAGAATATCCCCTTCTCTCTCTACCTGGTTATATTTGAATGACATGCTTGGGAACATAAAATAAGGTGGAGCTCAGCCCTTTCCTCTGCTTACGTCACGAATGCTAATTCCTGAGGCAGAGTGGAGGCGGCTGGGTGGGTCGGCTTACTGTGTTCGACTGTGTGCGGGAGTTTATCAGGAGCGATAATAAAACATTGGCCAACAAGGAGTTTCACTGTCAAGCCGGGGCCGGTGTGATATATGCTTTAGTGACACAAGCTCGGCACCTCCTCCAAATGAAGATGAGAGCCAATATTCTCCGCTTCTGCCCAGAAAGCATTTACACATTTGGCTGCATAACCAGACTCTATTGACTTATGAGAAATTCTAATGTAGATGAATGGCTCTTTGTAGATACAGGCGGCGCATGAAAAGGAAATGAAACTACTCTCTGAACCTATAGCCGAGAGAAGGGCTCGGTCTTAGAGCAGATTTTCATAAGCAATAAAAGTCTGAAACTTCAAGGGATTTAAAACCTCTGCCGTTCTAAAATCTCACAGTCTGACATACAGCGAGGTGAGGAGCGATATCAAATTTTCACCCCTTTATCTATTGAGGGGATAAGATGGGAGAGAGTGAGAGAGAAAAAAAACCCATGTACGTTGGAAATGCTTTGAAGGGGGTTTGAGCAGTTCAGAGCCCCGCATCTGAATTCCAGGAGGGGATCTATGACTCTGCCTGATACCTTGGATCTGAGTACAAGACGTGTTTCTCCATAACCCCCGGAGTGAATCCGAGGCTGTTCGGCCTTGTTCGGGAGCGCCGGCGACTAGCGCAGAACTCCAGCAGGAGCCATAGGATGTTCGCTATCCCCGTGAGCCTCCGTGCGATGCATTATGGAAAGCCCGCTCTCGCGTCGGGGACGGAGTTTGTGTGCCCGCGAGGACGGCCGGCGGAGGGGAGCGGAGAGGAGAAGAGCGCTCGTGTACTCACTTGTGAAAGATCTTGGCTCTTTTGTCGCTTGAGAAGTTCTCCAGCTGCAGGGACTCCTGGGTAAGGAAGGCCACGGCCAGGTGGAAGTAGTTGTTCCACAGCTGACAGAGGCAAAGAGAGAGAGAGAGAAAGACAGAGAAAAATAATATGACTATTCAAATCACAGTCCATGATCTACTTGTGTGTGTGGGAGCTGTCTCAATGGAAGAATAGGTTGGTGATTTTGGCTGGTGGCAGCTAGAAGGAGCGCTACCATAGTTTGTCTCAATCATCCTCATATGCTACAAGTCTATTCATTCTGAAAGCATGTACACACTTTCTTATGAAAATACCCAAAGGCCAAAACATATGCATGCATTATTTATAATTCTATCCAGACAAATTATCCGTATGCCCTTGAGTTATTGACTAAAATAAAGGAGAAAAACACTTTTATTCATAAAGCATAAAAAGGAGAATTCCAACTGCTATCAGACATAACAACTTTGTTAAATGAATCCATCCATAAAGACCTTAAAAGCTCAGAGCAGTTAAGTTGTTAGCTACATTAACATTCTTCCATATGTCACAGATTTGAAAAGCAAGCAGAAGAAGCTGTGCTATTCCAGAGAGCAGGTTAAAATATTCAGAAATGCAAATCAAATTGCCGGCCATTACAGAGTAATTGATGTTCCTCTCAACAATTTTTATGCTAATCCCTTTCAGTGATCTTTTTTTTGTATCCAGAAGGTCCAGCAACCCTGCAGCTGGAACATTAAAGCAGCCACAATATGACACTGCGGGGATCCAGTGGAGTGGCTACTTGAAAAACGCCATCCATTCCACAATATATCATCTACCTACTTCTCACTTTCTCTTTTTGGCGTGTTAAGAGGCATCTAGTGCTCTGAACGCTCTGCCAAACCTTTCTCCAAAACTCTGTCTCATAAATCCCATTGATTAGTAGTATGGAACTTAGACAGATAATCAAACCTTGCTTTCGCTGAAAGCAAATTGTCTCTGGGAGGAATGGTATCAAGGCTGAGTTTCAGAAACAGAGGCTTTCATCAGTTCATCAGTCACTTACCTGTAGCTCAAAGTTGGTTTGATCCAGGAACTTCTTGTTCAACACTGCTGCATACTGATTAATGGCCCGCAGGAACACTCTGGGAAGATAAGAGGAGTTGTGTTGGGATCTAGTCTTCTTGTTGATGAAATAAGCTCATTCCTCAAACTAAGGTATTTACCTACTATAGTTTCTAATTAGATGGGCTTGGAGCCCTTTTTAAGACACGGCTGTGCATTCCTCATTGAAACCAATTAACAGTGCTTGTTAATTATGTATATCCAGATTTTTATGTTCACGCTCCATGCAAATACCGCACACAACACTTGCACTCACAAGAAAATGTAGCGTTACAATCTGCACCAGAAATGCTCACAAATGAGCCATATCTGAGCTGTTAAAACAACAGTGCAGCTCATGTACAGATCTTTGCATTCTGAATTTTAGTGCATTTACAACCAACAAATCAATAAAATAACACTATTTTGTACATTTGGCCACTTAATGGACCAAACCATTACATATCATCTACCTCACAGAAATAAATGTGATGTGATGTGATATGATAAACTTAATCTCCACTTCATTGACATTAATACAACCACAAACGAAACAAAGTCACTGAAGTGAAATTAGGCGTGAAAGAAATTAATACAAATGTCTAATGCATTATCCCACTTAAGCACTACCTCATACTGTTGCTATGCCACAATCTATTGTCAGTGTCTTATGATGGCAAATTAATGCATCAGATATAAATCAGACTCTCTTCTGCATGCATTCATTCATGCTTTTGTTCTTTCTTTGAGTTTTTGATTTATGACGTCAATCTTTTTCATTTACTTTGCGAAAGTTCACCATAAATCTTGTACTCTTTGTGGTTCCATTTGCTGGGGGAAAATTCATTGATGTTGACTGTGTACGGGACTTAGAAAAGCTTAGAAAAGGTCACATCAGCAGAGCCAGTGTGATTGAGAGACAAACAACCGGCAGATCTTAAATTATGATTTTGCAAGTATAATTAAATAACACTGAAGAACACTGTCCCTGGAATAAATAAATAAACAAACAAATGACTTAATGAATACATAAATACATATAAGGAGGAAGTAATATACCGACGAGCTACATGAACCTGCTGTCCTGAGATTCTCAGAAAAAGCCTCATCAAGACTTTACTTTGCTGATCTGTCAAACTGAAAGCAATTTTCTGGCAACAGTGTTTGAGTGTTTTGTTTTTGACCCTAAACAGCATGCCAGACAATTTTGCAGAGTGCTGTCACAAAACAGGCACATTTTATTTGATCAAAATGGAGAATGTCAAATAATTTCTGTGAAAACTCCCCTGTAAGTTTAAAGTCATACAAAAGTGAACACACATGAGAAAATGGATGCATGTGCAATATACATAACAACCAAGGAGAAGCTCTGTTCAATAAAGGTCCTGACAAACTGCTACAGTTTCTCCAGCATGAAAACACATTTTTCAGGCAAGAGGGTCTCTAATTGTACAGTATTCAGACAGGCAGCCCTCTTGTAATTTTCATTAGCATACTAAGACAAATCAAGAGCTTAATGAGCAGTAAAGAAAAATGTGTGCACATGGAGAAAATTCTGTCTACTTCAGCATGAATGCTGAGAAGCGGTGGTGTTATTTTGCATCAGAAATGGCACATCTTAAATGGAAAATAAGCCTGCTCTCATTTTCAACGTTATAATTTAGCAGTCTCTCAATCAGCAGGCCTTTTTTTGTAACAATCAGAGTTGTTTAAAAAAAAAAAAAAAAGTTATCTTCCTCACAAAAATGATCATCTTTTAATGAATGCTCTCTAATAAGGGTTTATTTACAGTAATAAAGTAACTTAACCATTACCAACTCCAAATCACCACCAAATACAATAACTCTGCACCTCTTCAGTTTCAAAAAAAAGAAAAAAGAGAACCTTAAGTGGTTTGTACTTTCGCGCTTAATGAATGTGTGACCCTGTGGAGAGGAGCCTACTCCCAACAGAGCTGGAATGCAGGTTGAATCTTTCTCTTTGGCAGACTAAAGAACACAAGGGCTGGAGGCCTTCCTAAAAAAGATGCGATGAGTAGATCTTAATGAGAACACTGGCTGATGGGTTAATCCACTCTGATGTTGCAGAATGAAATGTTAATAACTTAAGTGGCATGAAGCTTTTAGAGGGGAATTATGATTGCTACTTACAGAGTCAGAGGCCCATCCGCTATTTAACTTCATTCCCTTGTGGCAGCAGCCATATGACATTGTGTGTACCCATCTCCAGGAATTACCCGCCAAAAAAACTTTATCATGAGTGGAGAGAAAAAAAAACAAAAGACCGTCTATCCCAGCACATTTAATAAGCTTGTTTATTTTATCTAAGACACAATCACCCCAGGTTCTTGTCATGGCTTATGTTCTTAATCTCAATCGCTACTTCAATCAGCCGACGGTTTGAACCAAGCTCCTAGCAATTGCGGCACAACTGCTGAGCAATAAACAAACTCAGACAAATGATGGCCTGAGGCAGTATATAAAGATACATCAGCACGCATGATAAAAGATGGCAAGGTGAAACAAGGACAATTGTTATGCCAGTTGAGTGGCTCGCATCGGTGTTTCATAAGCAGGCAATAAAGCAGCATTAAGATGTAAGGCCCATGTAATTGACCCTGGCAGGTGAGCTCCGAGCGAGCCTTCCCCTTCGCCGTGGCACCGGCTAAACCCTGACTGGTCGGGACTGGGTCTCGTCGTGGGCATCAAGAATTCCCCGCACATCATCTGGGGAGTCTCTTACTTTATGATTCAGCTGCTCACAATAAGGCTCCCTGTCACCTGAGCTCACTGGTACGTCTCTATTCCAGTGGAGCGCAGAGAGGGCTGGGGGTTTCCCCTCCCCGCCCTGACCGACCTTGAAAGAAGAATAACCATCGCCATTGAGATGGCGACACCGCGGGATCCGGGGTGTTTTAAAGCAATACAATATTCATGTCCAACATTTATCTCCCTTGCTGACTAGATGCTATCTGGTGTCGATAGGTGATACATAGTAAGAGTCACCTTCGTCATTATCTGGAAAGGTTAACTGTCGTTGAACACCTCTGGATAGGCCATTAGAAGTCCATTTCTCGGGCTCTCTGGCCCCGGAGTGGGAGACCCTCAAGCCCCCCCGGCCCCCTAAGCACTCAGACAGCCTATTACCACCACCCTGCGTCCCGGAGCACAGGCTCCCCCTCTGCACACCTCACTCAATTTTCTGCAGCTGTGAACATGCCAATATAGTTGATACGCTTAACGCTGGACTAATGGTAAAATGTGTTTCCATCCACTGCACCTGTCAGCAGAGAAATATTACTGCTCTATATGGTGTGTCTACCTGGATGACCAAAGTCGGCCGCAACTTCCCTACAGAATGGATATCTGCATAGGAAATAATGCTTACACATGGTAGTGGCACCACACTGGTCATAGGCTAGTGCCGTGGTTTCCATGCTGTTTCAGAATAAAGCACTACAGGACATCTGTCTGGGCTGGTTTGTAGACAGAGGATATGATGGGTTCAGCTGAATAAAATTGACAGAGCATTTCAAATTACCATGTCTATAGACTTCACAGAGGCAGTCAACAAGTCACACTGCTTTGACAGCATGCTGGGTAACACAGCGGGGGGATAGCCAGAGATCAATACTCTTCAGCGCTCCCTACTAAATATGACTCAACGGGCAAAACACAACTATAATCAACCATTCCCTCTTGATCTCCCTTGCTGGTGGTAGCAGTCCGGCCTCATACCGCTACAATTGGTTAATGTTCCAGACTGATGCATCCTCCTGCGGTCTCCTCATGACCTGATCTGCAGTATAACAGCACTAACACGACACCGGGGACTCTGTATACTAACCTGAGATGCTTCGTGTAAAGTCCTTTATGAGTGTGCTCTCTCATGCTGCTTGCAGTCCACATGGCAATGTCAACCCCACCATCTAAAAGCCCCATTTCAGCCCAGCAGTCTGCCTGGGCGCAGACACATAATGGGCTCTAACGAACAGACAGGATGGTTCCTCTGTGAGCACATCCTGCCATTAATTAAAGTGAAAACCTTAATGAGGCGGATGAAAATAGAACATACTCTCCCTCACAGTGGGCTCTGACTAAGACTCTCCAAAAGGCCATTTCAAATGAGATTAAAGGCACTCTAAGCTAATTCCTTGAATTTAAGAATAGATTTGGGGTTTCTTTTTTTCCTGGAAATTGGGCTTCACCAGTATGAAACTTGAAAACTGTGGTTCCTAAATAAACGTGACATAACGCTTATAAAATCTTTGCTCCAGCTGTCTATATTTAAGTTCATCCAGGAGAAATTATTCATGGCAATGTAATTACGGTACGGTCCACAATTAATTACCCTATCGATTCCATGGAAAAAATATGACAGAAAAACAGGCAAGTAGATAATAGACATGAGAGAGATTCATGAGTGTTTGAACAGGGAGTATGTACTGGATATTATACAGTCTGTGGTGTCACTGCTCTTTCAAGCTTGCATTATTAACAAAGCCAAATGCCAGGGGGAAGATGCTTGGCGGCCTTGCAACATCTGTGATGGCCAGTCATTACGCTGCAGAGGGAAAATAAGATGCTCAGGCACACAGGGAAAGACGCTGACAAACCGCTGCTTTATAACTTCATTACAACTATGAGGCAAAATGTTAATGGCTGGGGGATTTAAGCAGCTCTGCTCTAAATGTAATCAAACACTTACCCAACAAATTCAGTGTTTGTTTTCCGCCTCCAGCTACGACATGAAGCATTTCCAGGGACACCCTAAAAATGAGTAAATCCTAAAAATATTCTGCCCTCTTGTTGCTCTCCATGTTTTTTCATGTGGAGTTCAGCCGGGAAATCAAGGCATCTCTAATCATCTCCAGAAGTCTTGGGCTTCCGTAGTTTCTGCTTAGGAGGACAAAAACAGAACTTGGCGATGCTTTCACTTTTTAATTAGGCGGTGCGAAAACAACATCCTACTTCCTACATATTTAAGCCAGTGAGATACATTCATATACGAATGGGCATCATTATGATAAATACGCTCCATCAAATTGTCAGTGTCAGAAAAATCACCCCATTACTGCTGATTGATGGGTGTGCTTGTACACATTTCCCTGGGCCACAGCACAGACTACAGAGGATTTGCTTTTTATACCCTTGTTGCATATTTTTCAGCTGCAAACTTCCCGCAGCCCGTGGTGCACAGACTTCAGTTCTCCTCGGATGATCTGCGACGCAGACACCTAGCGCATATGCTAATGACAAGTTATCAGCGGATCATACTTGCTAATTGAGTTCAGAGAGCATCCCAGATAATGATCGCGATCTATTTGCATACTATCGCTGAATAGCTGGCGTATCTGCCTGTGCTCAAAGATAAGGCAAGGTCAAAAACCTTCATTACCGGACCAATTTATGAAATTAGATTACCTTTATTTCAGACATCTGATCTGATCTTGGATGGATTTATCTGTCAACATATTTGCACTCATATTTCTCACTCCAGTGTGACAACTTTCCTCTATTCCTCTAGTGCATCCTTAATATATTTGACTCTTGTTTAAAACTAAGTCTCACAGCCATTGCGATGAACTAGGCTATAAGAATTTATTACCAACAGCAGATCCCAGGAAAGCTATAGAGCTGCAGCCCTAATGACTCCAACCATCAGAGGGGTGAGTCTAATTACAGCTCTCCTCTATTAGGCCTTTCCATTTACACTGAGGGGAAAATCACAAATAATGACTTCTGGCTCCATTCAACTTCAGTCAAAAATACCTGGGCTGGCATTCACAAAACCTTCTAAGTTTAAGAGTTGCTCCTAACAGCCAATTCAGTTGTAAAATCTAACAAAAATATGGCTGGTACATCACAAATTTTTTACTTTTTCCCAAAAATAATTCTTAAATCATTTTAACAATAAAGAGGGATGATGATGCCTGACAAGGGCTTCCTGACAACAATTTTTGCACCAAACACAAACTGAGTCGCTACAAATAAACAAAAAAGATGAATCAAATTTGTTCTTGTTCTGACTTCAGTGGCTGTACTGATCATTTTGTTTCATCCATATTGCTTAGTTTACCACATGACATTTGTACATCGCAACTTCACATGACTGGAGGTGAGTTTCCCCAGAGGAAATATTTATTTTCCTGCTGATGATCCACAGCTTTATTTGGATGTAAACATTAGTGATACCTATGGCCTTGATATTCATTAAATGTTAGTTGCCTCGTTAAATCATTCATGATAGATCTGAGGTTGTTATATTTGTGATGCAACTTTCATCTGAATCCTGGCAATTAATATCAAATCTGCTGTCAGAAATTTGATTTGTGATTCGTGTGCTGTGAGAATCAAGTCAAAAGAGCCGTTCTGTTTCATTAGGAAGCTGTTGTTTATTTGCTTTATGGAATCCGACTTCTGAATTTTGCTGAAGGGCCTTTACAAACCAGCAGTATCAGTTGGGTTTTTGACTTCAATTAGGTGCATTTAGCAGTCGCTGAAGTGCTGAATGGATTTTCAAGCCTATAGTGTTTTTTTTGTATGTAAATTTGTATGCTATACTTTTACCATTATTTAGTCTTGTGATTTCTATTCTGCTGAATAGGCGTTAATGGAGCCAGCAGTGCAAGTAGTAAGGAGTGGTTCACTTTATCATGGGAGTTACTGAGGGAGCCAGTTGACCCCTGCAGCCCTTTGCTGCATTCCTCTATAGGACACTGGAAACTGATGATAGAGGCCACGTAAAGGATCACTTTCAGCAGGTGTGTGTGTGTGTGTGTGTGTTTGCGACTGTATGGAACGGCTGTGCAGGATATGATTTCGGGCTGACCCCTCGGGCCAGTGAGGGCCTGTGTATTACGTGCATGCTGGGAGAAAAAGCTGCAATCCCTTTGACTTGGCAGCGCCAGGCAGTGTGATGCCACTCTCAGGGCTGACGTACGCTAGCTGCTGCCAGCCGAGGAACACAGAGATCTGAGATGTAACGACGACAGCAGAGGCTGCGTTTCATCCAGGCCAAAAGTTTGAGAATAGGTGAGCGGATTACTAATGAGGTAACACAGGCTGATTTTGTCAGAAGTCTAAATATAAGTAAGCAGGAAGCTCCCACTTTCTCCATTGTATTCACAGTGTGCGCAAGGTTTAATGAGGCATATTCAAACAGTTATCAGCCGAATCACAAAGGACTTAAAAAGGATTCTAAACCCTTACCACTGTATCTTTCATAACAGCTTTCCCATTTGTTGTAAATACAAAAGGTACTCCTGTATAAAAAGTTAAAAATAAATATCTTTATATGGACTTTTATAGACTGAGTCAGAGTGTATAAAATATAAGTGGATTTTCACACAGCATCTCTGAAATAAAGACAGTGTATAAAGACACACAGTTTTATACAGTGGAAGTGTTTACTTAGGTTCACAATCAGTGTATTAGTGATGCATATATGGTCTCTATACTGAAATTCATGTAGTTGCTGCCTCTTTTAGTTAATTTTGACTGCACTGTGCTGTCAATGCTGCCCTGAATGATAGATCAAATACACATCAAAGATGCAGGCATGAAATGGGGCCACTTGGCTCGACACATTGTTAATCTAAAGACATGAGTAATTGGGTGATCAAAGTGAGAGGAGGTTTCCTCGTGTACACTGACAAAACATGTCAGTTACCGTAAAATGGGAAAGAAAGAAATGAGCGATTGCGTGTTGGGTGGGTCTCCAGCGAGGTCTTAATGCAATAACAATAATAAACCTGGCTCCTCCAGCTGAAAGGCGGTCTTCCTACTCGCTACGCCGCCCCGATGCCCTCGATAATGACTGTTATAAAAACATGTTGAGAGAAATCACATTGGATGTTACCGCTCTATTTAGAGAACATGTGGCAGGGTGAGATCACAGCTGCTGAAGTGTGCCGTTCTCCCTGGGCGAGGCAATAAAACATGCCCGGACACAGACTTATCGACAAGTAAGACACACACATAAACACATACTGTGCACACACACACTCAAAGTGGTCTACCCTGGCGGTGTGTCTGGCATTTACGTTAGAGCTGTTCAGAGGACACAATGGAGCCAAGAGAGATAAAAGATTAACTCGTGGCTTCTAACCCACACTGGCAAGCTGGTGTATTTTCTCACACACACACACACACACACACACACACACACACACACACACACACACACACACACACACACACCTGGTAACACAGCCCAGCGTGTAATTTTATATCACAAACCGCGTTTCCCTGACACAATCCTCCCAGGGTTCCTCTGCAAAGCTGTGTCTTAATCCTGTTATTGTAGAATTACCAATCCGGGGCTCTGGCATGCAGACGCCGAGCACACACACACAACAGAGAGCGCAGACGACTGTCACCACATTAGCAAAGCAGCGTAGTAGGGAAGCCATGTAAAGGTCAGGCCTTTCTCTCGGACTCAGAAGACCAGAGAGACGAGGCTGGAGCTGCTCTGCTCGTGTGCAGAGAGAGTGCAATGAGTAGAGCATGTGGAGGATTTATGTTCATAACTCCTTCTTTCTTTTTACATGAAATTCAGTAGTAGTAGTAAATTCGGTAGTAAAGTAACTACTTAGTTTTAACAGCAACTTTACCCAACACTGAACAGGGGCACTATGCGAGTCTTTGCACTGCACTCATGCTGGGTAGTTTTACACATCTCTGATAACTAAAAAGTGTGAAGTTACTGCTTATACACACTGTTACAAACACATGCGAGGCTGGAGCAAATTGTAGAATTTTAAGTTTCACTTTCGTTTTCACAAACTACAGTGTACCAGAAAGTTTAGTGTGACTAATTCTCTCACCTCTCTCAAACCGCCAACTACGACAAGCCATTTGCCCACAACATGGCCAATCCAATCGAGATTGGGCGACGACAGCCAAACATAAAAAAAAGACGACGTGCACCAAACGAATAGAAGTGGCTTAAAATGTTAGTATTTAGGTCTTAAAATAGCTAATTAGTTAAATGGCTTTCCTTGAGTTTTACTTTCATGTCAGGAGTCATCTTGTCAGAGCAGGTGTTAGTGCTTTCAAATGGTGAGCATTCCATTTTGAAAAGAACTCTTGATTTAGTGTATAACTGTCATTATACACTTAGTGCCTGACGAATGAGAAAGGTACATACAGCTACTGTCAGGTATAAACCTTTTATCTCAAAGATGTCAGAAAAAAAGGATAGATAAAGGAGGATAAATTTCACGGCGCCATTGAATGCATGTGTGTGTGTGTGCCGGCCGCCGTGCACGTGTGTGCATGCGTTGTAGATGGTTGCATGTGACCAAATAAAGGCGGGGTTTGTCCGTCCTGTTTCTTTTTTTTTAAAAAAAACACCTTATTTTTAGGTTGGCAATCATGTATTTTTGAAATCATACAATGGAGCTTCAAAGGATTTCAAGCATCATACAATTTTCTCGACCCACAGAGGACCATGCAAGCTTTCAATTCATGCAAACATGCTGTATGGAAGTGACCAAAACTAGAGTTGCAGCATCACTCTACCTTAAAAGGAGAGAATGTCAGATACTTGCTCTTTAACTGATAAGCCCATAGGCATTTCTTTTTTTCCTGGTGGGTGGTGGGTAGTGTGGGGGCACGCAGGATCACGACTTCATTGGCAGTCTTTTCACTCTCTCGGAGTTCTTCTTCCTCCCAGCCTTCAAGACCTGCCCTACAGGTCCTGGATTAGTCAGGGGGAGCACTCCAAACAGCAGCCGACCAGCTTCAGAAACCCTCTCCTAATGAGTCAGCGTGGGATTGATGGCATGGGTTACCGAGTTAAAGAGCCGCTTCTCCAGCTCGCCGGGGCTTTCATCTTTTCATCTGCCGTGCGGGGCTCTCTGAGAACATCCCATTCATCTCCCAATGCACTATTCTTACACATAATTAACCGCTCCACAAGAAACTTTGTTTGAGATTCATTTGGGGAAATGAACTGCTTTTGAGAAGGTCATTTGATGTTAACTCACATCTAATGCTTGAAGGTGATCACGTGCACCGGAAAGGTTGTGATGTCAGAAAGACTAGTATTATGAAGTGGACATATTGTGTAGAATAGTCTATAAAGAAGATGTAATAATCTGAGCCAATATGTGCCTGCAGGATGATTCAAAGCTGTTCAATTCATCTCCATGTATAGATAATCGAGTGGATTAGTACTTCAAAACCCTTAACACTTTTATTAACTTGTTCAGAGAAATCACAGTAATTACAGTGATTATTAGGCAATATTTTCACTCAATCTGTTAATCATGTCTTTTGGTTGTTAAGCACAGTTGTTGATGTGTTTAGCCTTAAGACTGGAAGAGAACATGCTGCCAATGAACGTTGTGTAAACTGATGATGATGACTGCACTTAGTATGCAGTGATTCAGCACATCTCGGGCCATAAGGTTGAAGAACACACAGCTCCTGCAAAGTTTGCTACACAAAGCTGTAAGGGAGCATATTTAGCTGACTGTACAAAGCAGCCAGCAGCTGTTGTCTTGTAAAAAAATGCGGTGCAAGGCTTTTCATTCCTGGGAGAAAACCGACAGTGAATAGAGTGCTTAAGCAAATGTCATCTTGTGCTAATTCAGTAAGCACTCTTTAATAATAATCACGGTTTACCTAAAGGGCACTTACACCTCTAAAAAGGCAAGAGCAATAGTCGCACTGAGTAGCACATCTGAATTTCTGTAATTCCTATGGCCATGGTTAGAGAGGAGCTGGAAATGTTTGATACTTAGAGCACCTGATATTTACTAGGAGCATTCAAGCCAAATCATTCCAAAGATAGCTTTAATAGATAGATGTAGGATCTTTTGGGTGATAAAGACAAGCCTGGGAGTGGGATATGAGTCTGTACGCCAACACAAAGGGTCAAGATCCTCAGAGCCAGCTGCATATAAGCCTTGACATGTATTGTGAAATATTATGTGAGAACATATATGACCTCAGCCTCAGACAGATCAGTGTGAGGGGCCACATTGATCAGGTTCTTAGCCAACCATGACCTTAGTGAACAAACATTACTTGCACTTGTTCCACGACATTTTGGAGAACAAGTGCGAGTCCATCTCTACTGCCAGTTAGCTGTTATTATTAAGACAGGGCCAGTTGGCACTGGGCAAATGGCAGTCAACGGCTAACTGGCCTGATGCTGCTGTCCCTGGGGCAATTAGAGCCCATAAATCAGTTTACAGCCTGGAGGAAGTAAGAGGCAAGGGGTGGAGGAAAAGAAGGAGTGGGAGCAAAGAGTGCTGCTACCGCTGATGCCCATCTCATTAGTGGTGCTATCACAATGTGTGGACAGAGAAACATGAAAGAACTTTGTGCTGGACCCGTGGGTGGCAGTCTGTGTGCTGAATGTGGCATGTGTCCACCGGCCACTGACGCAACTAATGCCTCGGTCATACGTACTGCATCAATGCATATGCATTGCGTTGCTAGGACACAAATTAATAGAGTAGAGGACGGACTGATGCTTTGAATTTGACATACGTGAAAAAAAAAAAAAGATTTGATGACGATGAAAGAAACTCATTTGTGCCGTCTCTGAATGTCCAGAGTTGTTTGACATTAGTTCTGAAAAATACTGGCACCTGAATGAAAAAAATGACGCCTGGAGGAAAATAGTATTAATTTTGGAAGTACCCGGCAGGGTGATAGCAGTTAGCTAACTCGTCTGGGACCAAAATTGTAATACAAAATTGTAATACTGATACTTAATGCTGTGTGTGTTTGTATTGTGTAGTTATAAAACAATTTTATTAAAATGTTAGCAAATGTTGCATTTTCCATGCACAAGTTGGGAAAATCCAACGCATGTGGACATTCTGCGGATGGATTCTCCCATCTGAAATCACTGAAATTCTGTTGTGCGGAGTCAGATTGACATATTAGGTGTGATTGTGGCTCAAGTGAAAGAACTGAGGCAAATGTGCTTCATGAGGCTTCCAAATCTGCTAACAAATGTCTCAACTGAGCTCAGTTTTTAGAGCACTCTCAGCAGAAATGGGAAGAGCTCATCTTTAGAACCCAAATGGACTTTGGGATACGGTGTTGGTTCTAGTTTAATGCTACAGCCTCAGAGCCGGGTCACCTTTAAGTCTGCAGAGACTGGTGTGAACTCAATCAGTCTCCAGCACGGCGGCAATCAAAGAGCGCGCGGCAACTGAACATGGCACACGCACTCAGCCTCCCCTGCTCTTAGATTATTAATGCAAAGAATATTTGAAGGGAAACGGCTGGTTGAAGCATCCTCTCATGGGATAAATGGACGTGTCACCTTGGCTACTGACGATGGGGAGGAGGAAACAACCGATCAAACGCACGCTGAAGGATGGCGACAAATGGAGGAGTTTTGCTAATTTGTCAGGTAGCCGACACCTGCGGTATTCAAACAGGCTCAAGTATAAAGACTGTGAGATGAGTCAGACTTTGACAGGCTTGTTTTTCATTGAGTTGAACAACGATTTAACTCCAGCAAGTGGCTGAATGCATTGACTGGAATGCAGAATTAATCTCTCTGCTGTCACAAACAAGCGCAGGCAGACGAAAGCTTCAATTGGAAAAGATTCTGCTGAGGCATGAGAGATGACACACTGGCCTCTGCTCTTTGGTTTCGAGCCAAAAATATAATAACAAAACAGCATTTCCCAACCTACAAAGTATGATCCAAGGCTGAAATGCTCGGAGCTCAGTGATGCTAAACACACCCACCAAGCTGTAAACATGGCTCCAGAAGATGCAGGATCACAGTGGGTACGGAGTACTTCAAAGAGCACATCAGTCCAGTGTGTGTGTGTGCGTGTGTGTGCGTGTGTGTGTGTGTATGTGTGCGTGGCCTGGGAGGGTCAGGGCCGCCCGACTGTTTTCATTCCCTGACACGCATTAACACTGCAGCTCAGTCTACGGCAGCGCAGATGTGATTTCCACACCTGCGGGGCACAGGGGGGCTCTCATCACAAAGCCACGCTGGCGTCTTTTGCATCCTGACCCAGGTGGCTGACAATGTTTAGAGGAGGATTGTGTGAATTCCAATAGGAATCGGGCAAATGGGCCGATGGCGCCCGCGGAACAGAGACGAAGGAGCGGCAATGCAATCTCTCGTCAAATACGCTAGCCGGTGATGATGCTGGAATGGATTTGGGAAGAGTGGGCAGGGAGTCAAACTGCTCACAGTCAAGTAGAGGCTGCCTCCATAAGCTCTGCACCACTTAGTTAGACTCTAGTAGATACTCCAACAGACACTCTGCTGTCATGTGAAATAAACCTTGTCAACCTTCAGTGTTTCACTTCAGATGAAAGTTGCCATTGTCAGGGGTGTTAAGTAAATTTCATGACGACCATGGATCTTTGGAACCCGTTCAAAAGACATCGAGCAATTTCAGAAATACAGGGATGCCACTAGGTGAGGAAGAATTTCTTTCTTTCTTATTGAAAAACTGACTTTGGGGGCTACGAGGTTTTCATCTGACAGCTGTGAATACTAGCTATGTCATTTCACAATACGGCACTACAGTACATTTTCCGTGTCTGTCTAATCCGAAAGGATGCAAATAGAAGAAAAGTATCACCATCACAAAAAAGAGCTTTCAAATACTTTCCCGGGTCTCACTTCATCTGACAACTGCACAAAACATAATGTGGTCCAAAACCACGGCTTCTGACTAAACTCCTGCCTGCAAAGCACATTTCATCCCTTTTTATTTTTCCAGCAAAAATGGAATCAGGCAAGGTGCACATTAATAAAACAGAAGACCACCGCAGCACAACAAGCAACAAAGTAAAGAGATGCTGAGACTAAGTTTGGAGATTAGCAGGCAGTATACACCCAAGCATCTATAATTCATGCGATTGTTTGCGGCTGCGCTGGCTGCTCATCTGATTGCTGCACTGCTGAGGCCTTGTGCCGATATTTGCATGGAGAGAAAAACATTAGAAAATGTCCTTACCCACTTCTGACTGCCGTTCCTTAGCAACAACAGTGTAGGGAGATCAAAGCGGGATGGTGTGCGTGTATGCATGTGTGTGTGTGTCCTAGGGGGGCAGTCCAGCGGTGTCGTACTTACTTATTTTGCATCATGTTCATTATGACCCAGTCCGCGGGGTAGACATTTTTCCCAATGAGATCTTTAAACATGATAAATGTTTCCATTAGGAAATCCTAAAAGAGAGAGAAAGCATTCAAAATGAAAACTGTTATTCTTCCCACCTGCAAGATAAGAGCAATCTGAAATGAACTGTTAGGAGTTTATGGCTTGCAGGCAGAAACAGCTTTTAGATTAGTTTTTAGGGTCAAGGTGACTCATGCATTTCCCTTTTGCAGCGGCCACTTGAGAGCGATAATCCAACACGCTCTTAATGCTCACATGTGGTATTACAATGAGATTACAACCACGTTACTCCTCACGAGGAAACAATGCATGTGATATCTAGATACCATAAAAAGGGTATACAGTACATTTTAGGGATGGGCCGATATATCGAAATTCAATACATCGCAATGCAAAAATGTGACAATATGAATTGTGATGTTAGCCAAATTGTATCGTGAGATAAGCATATCATCCCATCCCTAGTACATATAATTATCAGCCATCAATACATCCTCATTTGACAACTTGGGAACTAGATTCAGTCACACTGCTAATGGGTGCTTAGCTCTCCCTTCTCTGCAGCGACCTGGCCCATCGTTCCACTCAGCCTCAACTTCTGCCTCCTGACCCCCCCCCCCCCCCCCCCCCACTGTCGGGACTGCAGTCACTCTCCTCTTTCCGGCGTGATTTCAAAACTCATCTCTTCAAGAAACACTTCACATTGGTGTCTCTCCACTATCTTTCTCCTGTCTTCAAAAAAAAAAAAAAAAAAGAGAAATTCTGTCTGCCTTTTATTTCTTTATCTAGCACTTCTCTATCAAATAGATATAAATATTTAAGGGACATGGGAATATTTGCTACATCTGTTCTCAACACACTGTGGCTTTAACCCTCGCAGTCCTTACTGTAAGTGGTTGCTTGTAATGTTAGCAATCTAGGAAATGAGGCTTATTCTACTGTCACGCTCACTGCTCTTAGTAAGTTGTTGGCTAAATACCTAAAACTTAAATGTAAATGTTAATCTATTTTTGGGGGCAGGTGTTCCCTTCAGGATGAATCCCTGGGCTTTGCAGTGGGCTGTTTGGAGGAAAACTGCAAAGCACCAAAGTCCTTTGGGCTGCAGCCAAGGTCTGAAATGTTGCTATGGCCCACGCCAGCTTCAGCAACAATAAATCTGTGAAAAGGCCTAACTTCATCACAGTGATTGCTTACCCTACTACCGGAACCAGGCAGACTCCCTGAGACAAGCCCCGTATATACTGATAAAGGTTAGAAACTTCTATCCCCGTCTCTCTGTCTCTGTCTCTTTTGAAACTCCACTCTCAAAAAAATTAATTAGCAGTTGTGTGAAAAATCGACATACTGTAAACAAATACCGCTATTTAGACTGAGCAGGGTGTCAGTATACATAAGACAAATTAAACGAATGACTAAAAGTACTAATCTTGCTCATTTCATAATTTCCCATAGGGGCATTTATTCATTCAACACCACACAAAAGTGGTATCTGCCACAAGTGATGCCAAAAAAAAGGCTTCTGTCTAACTAGATTTTAGAGAGCTTTACTCAGACCCTTGTCCAACCCATGAGGCCGAACAGTCATTTGTTGGGGTAAAAGCAAAGAAAAGGGATTTCCCCACTCATCAGAGAGTAACATTATGCTAATCTGGCAGCAGATACTAGAGGAATAGCGCTCCGAGGACAGAATTATTCAGAGCTGGAATCCATAACATCAATCAGATTTATTCCTCCCCCACAACTTGTTGGTTGCAGGGAGTGGTCTGCTTCCCTTATGAGTTGCTATCATCAAGAGCAGGCTGTATACAGCAGCTTATGGAGGAAACGTCCCTGCAGAAACTAGCAGAAATTCAATATCAAGCTATGTTGTGGAAAAAAAACAGTCCAATACATGGACATTACTCCAGTGTCTGACCGTAAACATGCAAGCGATGGATCAATCATGTTAATATTTCATTTCCAGAAAGACAGCGGGTTAACATGCAACAAGCCAACATTGAATTGCAATAGCCTACACTGTAAGTAGAGCTGAACAATTAATTGAAAAAAAAATCAAAATTGCAATATGAACTTATGCAGAGTTCACTATTATCACAGAGGCTGCAATTAATTGCTTAAGAGAGAGGAGCGTCCAAAATGGATTTCTGAACAAGGTGTTTTAGTGCTGCGGGAAATCTTTGGTCCATGAATCTAGTACAATATTGGTGAAAACATTTCATCATACTCAAATTCAGTAAATCCTGCACACTGACATCTATTTTTTTTTTTTTAACAAAATCACTTTTCTTTATACAGTATATACTTTAAAGTTCTAAAAAATGCATGACGAGAAAATCTTTTAGCGATAGTCTGTCAAATAATTGCAATTCGATTTTTTGTCAATATCTTTCAGCCCTAACTGTAAGTGTGACATGTCAAGATGGCAGGGTGTCAGTGGTTAATCTAGCTGTTGACACAGTGAGAAGGAGCACTCACCACCACATCACTCCTCATCTTGCCAAAGGTGCTGATCAGATGGGCGTAGTGGTAGTCCTCCATCTGCCTCAGTGTGCCGGTCATGCTCGCCACGAAGCTGCCCTGCAGAAGAGAAAAGAAACATGGAGAAGTGCCTTCAATACACAATCAGCGCACATTTCAGCTCAAATTGAAGGCTGAGGACAGAACGAGTCTGCGCCTGTGATTTCGATGGACAGTGACTGGCTGACTTGATTGGATCGGAGGACCGAAGCGGGCCCGGCCTCCCAGGTTTGAAACAGTAGACGCCAGCACTCAGTGGCTGATCTCATTAACCTACTGCCCTCCACTCCTCAGCTCTTTGTCTCCGCTGATTATAATGTGTGTGAGGTCCCTAAAGCGCTGTCTTTTAATTCACAGCGCTCCATGCTGGCTCTGGTTAGCAAGCTGCGGGTGTGCTGCCGAGAACAGATAAGGGAAGGCAAATGGATGGTAGGCTGGGTGGAAAGAGGTTGTCGCTGCCAGTCAAGAGCCATGCCAGTGATTTGGCTGATAGCGGCACAAATGTACATGGGATGGGACGTATTGGAGAGGAGAACTAGGAGTTATTGATAGGAATGGTATATTTCCACAAAACCTGTGGAAACCAGAGGACACGACCGTTTGTGTGACTGAAAAAAGGTTTGTACCATAGAAGGGTAATAGCTAAAGGGATGCTAAAGGGGTGACAGATCCAAGGAAAGATGAAATGGGATGTTGATAATTCATGCAGCTATCAAGAGACTCATTATGCAGAGAACAAAAGAAAAGTAGAAAGAGTAAGTAAGTAACAGATGAATACAAAGCACAGATAAAGAAGCACAGCAGTGTTGTAAGTGTATTAATTACATCATAGGCTGTGTTAACCAAACCAAATATGTAGTGCAGGTTAAAAAGACTTCTACCAGCAAGTTGCATAATTACAAAAACACTTGAAGAATGAATGAATGGTATTCTTGGAATTCTTTCATCACTGTTCCCATGCACTTCAACATCAACACAGAATGCATGAGAGCACATCCAAATGAAGTCTAAAGTGTGATAAGCCTTGAGATGAACAAGCGTTACAGGTAGCTGTCTATCTCCATGTCAAAAACTACTGTTGGTAAGCAGCATATCACTGGATTGAAACTGACCAGTTCCATGACCCAGATCTTTTACTAATGAGAACTGACAAAAGCAATGACCTACGAGTAAAGCTTATGAAAAAAGATATTCAAGCAGAAAGACAAGACAAAGGCCAAAAGGCATCTTCTCCGATAAGATATGTGTTAAGGCCTCATCAAAAATCAGAAGCTTATTTAACTGGTTTAAGAAAATATATTTCAATCCTGAATTGACTGACAGGTGTCTTTACACAGACAGATGCGTGAGCTAAACATGTTTTTTTTATGCAATTTGAAACTGTAAATGGTCTGTTTTTGTTCATGCTGTCTGCAATATGGAATAAACTAGAGCAAAATGGGCCCGTACTTTTTATTATAGTACGATTTTGAAGTCGCGAAGAGATCATTTTCTATCAGCAAGTATCCTTCCACACCTGATCAAATCGGAAATTGGGAATTTAAGAGGGACAGGGACACTCTTTGTGAAATGAGGCCTCTGCGAGAGCAGCCCTCCTGTAACAGATATATGAGTCAGCTGCTTCATGGTGGTTAATCCACACAGGGCATTCCGTTTCACTGGAGAATCTCTCCTTGAGCTGTAATTAGGCCTGACCCACCAAACAGAGCAGAGCAGAAACAATGCTCAACGCTCCCTCTCCCCCCACCCGACCCCTCTCTCTCGCTCTCTTAGTATGCATGGCCACTGTGCTTAGCATAGCGGCGCTAACTACAACTGAATGGAATGAATACAGCATAGATAATCATGCGAAACGCACCAAAACAATCACCAATGCAAACATCTATTATTCATGTTGCCTCCACTTTTTCTGTTGTCTTAAGTTATGTGGGGCTGATAGCTGCTTCACTTCCCCTGCTGTATTGCTCCACAGAAACCAATGTGACTCATGGTATATTAATATTGAAGCGTTCTCCAAAAGCACAGAGGGCAAGTCTCTTTCATCTGCGAGGGTATGTTAGGTTACGTGTTGCCCTCAGCTCCTCAGCACTGCAGCTGGAGAATGTATCCCAATTAGACAGCGCTTGAAGTAGGAAGTAGCATGTGCGTGCAAAAGAGTTATATAATTTCTTATTTTCCTAACCGGAGAACAAAGGATGCAATTACTTGATCGCGAGGTGGATAAAGGGATGAGGTGTGTAAGTGGAGGGGTGGTGGGATGTCTGGTTGCTGTGAATAAGTGTGGCACCCCCTGGTAGGAGGGGAGGGGGAGACAGATTAACGTGTAGTTTCTGGGCGACTGCGACGTTATTCAAGGACTTGTTTGAGGATGTCGAGCCCATCCTTCTTCATTTCAGCTCTAATTTGACAGATCCAGGAGTGTGACTGGTGTGAGGGGCGAGCGCCGGCAGATGCAGTTCCCCTCGCATTGGGCAGCCGCTGCATTAATAAACGGAGCAGGGACTTCAAAGCGGGCAGCAGTCTTTAGAAGTCATCGTTTGCCGGTTACAGCTACTCCCCTCGCCGCACAGTGACGAGATCAGCTGGCGGGTATCCCGTGTTCTTGCTTTCTTTCCATCTCTTAATCTATGAATGAATCCCCAAGATGAAGATCTCGCAGAGCAAACTTCGCACGTCATAAGCCCCGATGTGGGAACTGCCATAAGACTCAGATGCCGCAAGCCAGAATTCATTGTGTGCCAGTGTACAGTAGCGTAAGTCCCTAAAGCTTTACTCCAAACCTTCAATCTCCAGACTACAAACAGCACAGGCCTACATACGTCATTGTGAGTATTGATTTGATTCCTGTAATGTATTGCTGCCAGACTTGAATGATTCTTAAGCTTCCAAACAAATGTAATTGCCGCTTCAGCCACCAGGATCTTAATCCCAGCAAATCCTAATGGCAAATTAAATAGAGGTAAGGGATCTAGCTCCAATATATTCCCCCATCTTGATGCGCGTATGGAGTGGGAAATATGGACAGAAAATCACTCCCAGAAAAGGATAAAGACCTTTCAATGTACGGCAATTAAGATCTAAATGCAGAACAGGAACACATGCCACGCCAGCTGTTAAGGCATACTGCAAGAACAGAGACATGAGGCATGACGGCTAATGAAAAAAACGCAGGTACGCCACTCCGAGGTCTCCAACTCTAACTGGGTGACTGCATGGTAACACGGTGTGATAGCCTTCACTGTCATACGGCCCACTCCACAGGTCTATCAGTGAGACTGGCGGCGTTGTGGAGTGAACCTGGGAACTCTGAGGCCAGCCTGTCCTCTCACGGCTCATCTCTCCACTTTTATCGCTGTGATGAACCCAAACCTGTTACCATGGCAACGCTCTTTTTTTTTTGAGAGAGAGAGAGAGAGAGAGAGAGAGAGAGAGAGGGAGGATGGAAGGAAATCAAATAAAACAGACTAGGAAAAGAATGCTTTGGGGAAAAAAAAAAAAAGCCTCTCCCTCACGACTCTCACACGGGCCTATCAATTCTGATTTAGGTATGGGCGATGGAGGCACCTGACACACTGAGCAGCTGCCGAGAGGGGTAGCAGCAGAGGAGAGTGCCGGTTCAGTTTCTGCCTGCTGTGACTTGAAGAAAAAAATAATAATACAGCAAGAAACAGACATTCTGAGAAATAATGTTAGAACTGGTTTCAATTTCTTAAAATACAGTATATTTTAAGTTACAGAGCAAATAATAGAGTGGCGCCTCCTGCTCATCACTGACAATCTTGGGATCATTTTGACAGAGAACGCAACACTGTACACCAATTCAACAACTAGACGGTCAAATGAACGCTACAGAAAATTTGAAAACAATGAAATTAATTACCAAGAGCTCAAGAAAATGAAACCAAAATGATTTCCTCAGGTATTGACAGTACAAAAGCTGGGATTACATTCCAATTTAATGGTGAGCAATTGTCAGTGTAAATTTCGATAGAGCCATTTGATATAATGAAGCACCACAGGGAGATATCCAATAGAGGACAAAGACAGAAATGCTCAAGATGCTTACAGAAGACAAATAATCGTCTAAATGGCCGGCAATCGAGCCGTTATCAATCTCAAGCATTTATCTACTGAAACAATTACTCAAGCTAGGCAACAATAAACGGATACTGACAATTCATCATCAATATCCATCATGTTGTCCAGAAGCTGCGGATTTCTGAAACCCTGGCTCCATATCCATCTCAGGCTCGGGGGCAAATGAGGCAGAATCTTAGCGGAAATGAAAAGCGGTGATTAGAGGGCAGGGCCAGATCCATCATACTCGGCTCTCCAGCTCTCGCCTCTCTGATAATTCATCTCACTTTAGTGCCTGACAGCGGGGAAGCAAAAAAATGATGTTTGCTCTAGTAGTGAAGGGGTGCCCCATAAACACAGCATTGTTTTAAGCCTTTAATTAGGCCAGTGGGGACATGGCACGTCGGCCTCTGGAGGGATGAAGACTGTGCCTCAACCTGCCTCTGGAGGAGAGAAGACCGACAGAGGAGAAGAAAGAACAACAGGGGCAGAGGTTACTCTCTCTTCTGCTTTCTCCTTCTCTACTGGCTTGAGGCCTGACGCAGATACACATTTGCTGACTCATTACAAAGGGCATTAAACAAGCACACACAAAACTTCCAATGGAGGTCACTACGCAATTTAATCTGGGATGGATGAAGACACTCCACTTGTGCAAACACAAGTGACCAGCACTGCTAAGTCATGGAGCCTTTAGTTCCACAGAAAAACAAAAGCTAATGAGAAAGCGAGGAGCGTAAGTACAGTACAGTGGGCCGAGCTGGCAGAGATAACCCACGGCAAACAATGAGATCTTCATTTATATTCTCTTCAATTTGCCTCCTCACTCAGGGATAGCAGAAAGGATATTGTCGGAGCGGAGTTTCAAAAAATTTCCATTGAGGTGATTTTGTGAGCAGAATTCAAAATGAAAGGTTGGAATGGCATCACCGCTTCCTGCCAGGGAGAGTGGAACGCACTTCACATACCCTCTAGGAAAAAAGGAAAATGGAAAAAAAAGAAAAAAAAAAAAAACCTGAGAGCTGCGAGCTGTGGAACGACCACCATCTGCGTCTAAATGTCCAAATACTGCTAGTTATAAAACTCAGTTCTGATTGACTGAGTCCTGTTCAAAGTCGTTGTAAAATACCCAATAAACACACACCTGTGCCCGTATAACACTTAATTTAAATATTAATGTTCTGACCAAAAATCCCCACTCATACAGGTACTGTTGTATCGCTTCGCAAGCACGTGGTTAAGCCACTGCTTGATGGAACAATAACATTTAAATCATATTGCAATTAAATTTCAATTAAAATCCAAAGATTTATTGACCATTTGCACTGTTTCTTTTTAAATATAAAGGTGTGTAACCACCATTTTATAAAAGTTATAAGCCACTCGAATGTGCTATATAGTGATTTTAGAACAGTTAAAGGCATTGGTAAGCACGACATGAAGCAATCACATTGTTTTGCTTCTGTTGAATAACTTTTTTGCTTGGTAGAAGAGCAATATTTCATTATTATCATCATTTAACTATTACTGATTGAGACAATAATAGTTGATTTTGAGACAATGGTTTGTCGGTGCTCTTATAAAAGCAATGAGCCTCTCACACTCACTTCACAACAGCTGTTCTAAAATCACTGTAAAGTACTGCCTCTTGTGTCTTCTTGCTCATTTAAATCTATCTGCCCCGCTATTTTTTCTCCTCATACTATTAACACACACACACACACACACACACACACACAGTCACACACACAAACAAACAGCACCGGCACAGAGCAGCAGCTGTAAAGGCAGCAGCACTTGAGCACATTTCACAGTGGCCTGTCACAGGGAGGCAGAGCTGACACATGCGGGGTACTTGGCCACCACGGCTGGATTCAACAGCATGCCCACTTGGCTCAAACATCAGGCGCTGGCCAACAAGGTGGCAGACGGGCGGGTCAGCCAATGGAACGAGCGGAGGACCTGTTAGAGGCCAGCTGAGACCATTCACGCTTCATTTTCATCTTCACAAGCATTTGGCCCGATGCATCGCGACGTCTATATAAACACTTCAGGATACACAAGGATAAATAATACCCATGAATACCCTGGCCGCCCATCCGTGAAAGTGACCCGTCATGCCATTCATTCATACACTATCCAACTCAGACAAGCTTGAGGAAACACTTTCACACTCTAATACATCAAAGCATTCTTCCTCCTTGAACAGACACCTTTATTTATACAGGGAACCCCATCGAGTCAAGGTCTCTTTCACAAGGCAGCTCTGTGTGTCCATTAATATAATGCCCAATGCCAGGCATGCGTCACTTACTAGACAGGAGATAGATGTTACTGACCGCTGCCCTGAGTGTAGGCTGTTTGTGGGCAGGGTGAGGAGGAAGAGGGGTCCGTGTAGGTCAATATGTGTTGTCATGTCTTGAAGCCAAAGCGCACTGTCCAGACTGTCCAGACCGTTAGTAGCTAAAGGTCAGAAACAGCTTCAAGTATTGTGGTTGGAGACAGTCTACACTCTGGATTAGTCCTTGGCGGTCAGTGAGCCCAAGGCAGAGCCAGGCAATCATCAGACCGTTTTTTGACATTTTTCTAAAAAAAATAAATAAAATAGGATGTTGGCAATACCAAATCTGCTCAATACAAATTGCAGATAATGCCACGTTAGTGTACTTCCCCCCCTTATATTTCCATTGACATTCACCGCTAGAAAGATAGATCATTTCCCCATGATTCCCCTCTTCAAGCTGTGCAAGAAGTACATGTCTGGTAAATATAGAGTGAGCTTTGACGGATGATTTATTTCTATGTTTTGTTTAATGCTGCTTCATGTTCAGGCTAATTCAGAGCCGGCTTTGTACACAAGCGGTGGGCTTGATGAAAAGACCGTAAGACCGCAGCAGATGGGGACAGAATCTCACTAACATATCTGGTAGCCGTGTTTTCAGCTTTACTTCTCGCTCAGAGACTTGTGCTGGGGCAATGCAGACACATCATATCAGCTTGTCAGCTGAGATGCACACACACACACACACACACACACACACACACACACACAATAGCTTTCCCTCTCGCTCTCGATTGTTGAGAAATCTGAGCTACTGTAAAATGACAGCTCATCTCCATCTGGTAATTCAGTCCTATACCAGATATGATACTCAGCTTTGTAATGTATCCTGTATGGATGAATGCACTCTGAATTTCCGGGAACAGATCGGATATTGATATGAAGTTGAGCGGCGATAGTAAGTGAGACAGAAGTGACTAAAATGAAAGTTGCATTCGTCGTCTGGGAATCAGCAGTTGAAGAGTGGTTTAGGCTAATTTGTTAATTTGGGCAGATGGGGAAGGGGGGTGGGGGGGTCTGGGAACTCATAGCAGCTGTTTAGGTATCCTCTCCAGGATCCTCTCCAAAGACTACTGAGACAGCCAGGGAATCCTGCACTGGAAGGGCCAATAAAAACACAGACGGCTTCCCATTCCTCTGGGTAGCACCGACACATACTGCACCGATAAGCTCAAGTGACAATGACAAGAAGATGCCAGTGTAGGGAATAGTAGTGGTGGATTTTCCCTACATCACTAGCAACACTGTACTCAAATAAAACAGCCCACGATCCATAAGTTTACTTACAATCCTGCGTGTGCCATACATGCGGAGGGCAAGGACATCAAATAGGAGTCCCCCGAGGGCTTGGCTGTACGATAATGAAATCAATAGGAGAGCAGAGTGACTCCAGTGACTCCTCCGCCGCACCGGTCTATCCATCTGAGAAACAGTTTGCTTACACAAGCAAATCCCCGAGCAGATTCCAATAAAAGAGAACGATAAAGCCTATTTGAACCCCGCACACTGTACACAGCACCTCCCAGAGGAGAACTATCCATTACATTAATGCCATTAGCCCAGGGTCAAACCTAAAACACTCGCCAACCAGCACAGTGATCCAAGGTCAGATCTTTACAAACATTACACAGCCTTCTCCCATGTCAAAGCTGCACCTTGTCGGCGCCTGGCAGAGCAATAACAAGGCTGTGAAGCAGATGTGTTACTGTCACTCCGAAACAAGAAGCCAATCTCATAAAACTGTGTTGTGAGTGCGAGCGCACTACTCAGCACCTTGAAGGTGCAGTCAGTCAGGCAGCAGGGATATCTTATGTCACCTTGTAGAGGAGCGAGATGAGGCAAGGGGGCGAACAAAGAATAACAGCATTTTCTGTTATTCGCATGCGTCATAAGGGGCTTGGCTGGGAGAGATGTGAAGCAGTGAGAGAAAGATGAACAAGGGAAGGAGGTCTAATGGATTTAAGTGTGAAGTGAACCCGCCAAGCAGCTTTTCCCCTTTTCTTTCTTTGAAACCTTTTGGCACTTTCCTCCCAGCTGCATCAGTTGTCCTGACTTCACCTTGATGGTGTAGCAGTCACAGAACTGCCAATTATTCTTTCAAGCCTATATATTTGTATCTATATTTGTATTTTTCTGCCACATTACCATGCTATAGTTTTGTGCTATTTTTGTTCTCCTGAGCTTATTAATGGAGCCATGGAGCCAGCAGTGCATGTCCTTCCCTTTATTGTAGCCGAGTGTTTGTTAATATGTTTATGTTGTTTTCATTTTCAACTTTTGATAACTATTTAAATAAAATAGCTATTTTTGCATAGCAACTGTAAAGCCATTACGTGTAGAATATTTACCTAAATATATCATTCTCAAATTAATTTTGATAGCATAGTATAATGATTGTAGAGAAACGAGACCATCTCAGTCAAAATTGGTTTATTCTATGTGTTTATTATTTATTTATTTATGTGTCCCGGATACAATTTGGCGCAAAATGTGCAAGATTGAGTTATGGCATAAAGACAGAGCCAGAAACACCGGACGAGTGAGCATCACTCAATATGAGGTGAGCGAGTGCCGTTTGACTGACTGATAAATGACTGACCTGAACTTGGCTCCTGATGAACACATCTTTCACAGTGGGGAAAAATAACTTGCCTCCTTACACAAGTTTATTCCAGCTCCATTATTCAGTTTGAATTATGACAATTTCACATCACATCTTCTGTAGGCTATACATATTTATCTTCTCTATGCAGTCTGCAGAGTGGTGAGTCATCTTTGCGACAGCTGACGTTAAACACTACCACTAAGGGACTCAAGGGGTCGCCACAGTCAACAAGTTTCAAATTCTACTGATATAGCAGCATTAAAAGTTTTCAATTAGGCATATGTCCATTACATATATGACCTACAGAGTATGCATGAATCAGAAACTTTAAATAAGATGCCATATAGTATCCCCTGTAGCTGTAGCGCCTATAAATCATGCTACCTCATGTACTTGACTTCTAAAACTAATTTAAATTTTGGCTTGGAGTCATAAGTAGGTTTTGGCCCAAATAATTATAAAATTTGGGACTGAAAACACTAAATAGATTATGGTGTCATTCTTAATGATATATAACAGAATTTCACAGAATGATGTTAAAATTTGGTATTCTACATAGCTGAAGTCAAAATGTGTGTATTGACATGTTTTACCAGGTTAGAAAAGGATTTAGGTTTCCCCTAAATATTTGCCTAACTCGCCTATAAGCAGCTGTGACTCGGAAACCACTGTAGACCTTGTGATACTTTCCTCATAACAAGAAACAATATTGAAGTACTAAGAAAAGATCTCATAGTAACGAAACAAAAATCTAATAACGAGAAATGATCTCATAATAATAATTATTTTTTTTCCTTACATTATTAAATCAATCTCTTCAAGAGCTTTTTAATGATATATACAGTAGATTTCATTTTCACCCAAAAAGCCAGTTAGGCCCACAGCTTACATGAATCCTCAGTAAGGGACAATATGTGTGGAGTATACAGGCTTCTGTGAATGGTAATGCCGGCCCTTACTGTGTGTGCTTTTCTCTAAAGGGTTGTGATGCGAGCAGCCGTCCATTGTTTACCTGCAGGTTTGCTCCTAATGGTGGGATGGCCAAACACAGGAGCACACACACCCACCCACACAACACACACACGTACGCAGAAGAAAGAACACATATACGAAAATGATGCACATGCACACAAACAGATGTAGGTGCATGCACAGAAAAACACATGTAACATCTAACACACTGGCAAACATATGTGAACGCACATGGAAGCATGCACATATTCTAACACACACACACACACACACACTAACAAAAATACACAGCAGCAGCAGCAGCAGCAGCAGCAGCTGCCGTCTGGAGGACTGCAGCTCATTACCATGGTACCTGAGGCTTATAGCAGAACTAGGGGTTTCCCAGTGAGAGAGAGAGAGGGAGAGCTGCGGCTCCAAAAACATCCAACCAGGCATAGATTACAGCCCCGCTTTTGCACGATCACGATTTCACCACGTGTGCCATTTCCCCCTCCTCATTCTGTTCATTAAACATTACAATGGTGCATCACGAATCCAATTAAGTCAAAAAGGAAAAAACACACGCACGTCCCCAGATGACAAACCAGGCTTCTCCAGCACAAACAGTGTTAACTACTAACTAGCCCATGACAGATGGATAAGAAGCTGAAAGGAGATGGGGCAAACAAGCTCCTGGGAGAGAGGGGGAGGCAGATGGAATCTCCTCCTCGCAAGAGGGAGCTGGGGGGGGGGGACTCGGGGAAATTGAGACGGCGGAAGGTGAATGGACACATAATGAAACTCTCAAGGCTGACAATTACACGAGAAACACGTCACATGCCCGGCGACGCCGAACTGAATCACAAACGCAAGGCACGCACGCAGCCTGACAAGAACGCGCACCTCGTAAACAAACGCATTATTCCTCCGTCTCCATTACTTTCTTTCTCAACACACACACACACACACACACAGGACCGGGCTGGGTGTAAAAGTACACTCTGATTAGACAGCTTCCAATTAGAGGTTACATTTAATTCTTCTGCTCCTGCTACTGAAGACGTTAAGGCGAGTGTTGATGTGCGTACGGTCTCCGTGGCGATGAGGGTCACTGGCGGTACTGGCTCAACAGATGATGAGATAAAGGGATGATGCATGAGCCCGCCAGATGTAGCCAAAACTAGAGCTGGACTTTCTCCGCTGCACCCCTCCCTCCTCCCTCTCTCTATTCTCTCTCTCTCTCCTGCTCCCTCCCCCCTCCCTCTCAATCTCCCTCACTCTCTCTCTCTCTCTCTCTCTCTCTCTCATACACACACACACGCAGAAAGAGGAGAGAGCGAGAGAGAGAGGGGAACTGCAGCGGCACGATGGAGATATTCTGCGTGCGTGTCCTCTGTCGCTGAGGCGCCCGGAGTTCAGCCACAGCGTGGATGGGGAGCGGGTGTGTGTGTTGTTGAGTGCGTGTGTGTGTGTGAGTGAGTGAGTGAAGCCCCTGCCGCCGCCGCCGACATACAGAGGAGAGGAAAGGAGAGCAGAGCAAAAGGAGAGCAGGGGAGAGCGGGTGGAGAGGAGGGAAAAAGGGGGGGAGTGTTGACTCTGACTGGGGCTTAGAGGAATCTCACACCACTGGATCGGAGGACGCCGATGTGCAACAACTACTCCCAACTCCCGCTGCCGCCCGCCCGCCCGTCCATCCTCCCAACTTCTGCCATGGCATAGCCTCCTCTTCCAGCTCGCCTCTAATCCACTGAGGGAACGGACATGCACAGGCACAACCGGGGATCTAGGCTATCTCGTCCTTTACGTCAGTAATTCACAGTCTGAGGTGAGTCGCTCCTCTCCCCTCCTGTCCTCTCCTCTCCTCTATTTCACCTCTCAGTCACAGCAGCTGCATGGGGAAAGTCTATTCAAATAACCTCTGGAGGGGAAATCCGAGGGATCTGCTCGCTCCGTGGGACTGAGCTCGGGATAAGCCACGGGGGAATGTTTTCACTGAAGATTTTTTCCCTTTTAGCCGGGTGATCGAATATGAAATACATGCGGCAGATGAAAGGAGAGGAATCTCAGATTTGATTTTATGCTTAGTCGCTCTGCTGGGTAGAATAGGTAAGCTGTTTTCAGTCAGGTGTTGTGGAATGTGCTGCTACTGGAGTTTAAAATTCGGGCAGTGAAAGAAAAAAAAAAAAAAAGTTTAAATATGAAAAATGTGTATCTCAGGTGAAGTTGAGGAAAAAAAAAGGCGCTGCCGTCGAAGTCAAAACAATAAAATTGATGTTTATCGGATGTGTCGGGTCAGTTTTCTCTTTGCGGGAGGATTCTGATCCAGATTTAACCTGATTGCCTCAGCACACATAGCTGGAGCGGTGCTTGCGTACGAGGGCTCGCATGATGCTGCATTTCGTCTCCTTTACGCAGCTGAGCGTGTGTTACATAAACCACGCGGATATCAAAAACAAAAAAAAAACAAAAAAAATAAAAAAAAATATCTGCACCATCTGAATTGTCGTGCGGAGCTGCTGGCCCCTGCACGGAGTCAGCGACAGCGTTGCATGGAAGAGCAGGCAGCTTGCAGTGGAGAGGAATACGTAATGAGAGCCGTGCATCAGCCAGTTGACTGCGTCTGATGAAGGACTTTAACTGTGGAGTAATCTAGATTAATGGATTGGGCGAACCCACCATCTCCTTACTGAATGTGTATGTGTGTGTGTGTATGGTATAGAGAAGTGGGATTCTTGGCTCTCCCCTCTTATTGTCCCCATACCTCTGTGTGTGTGTGTAGCCAACCCCATATTTTGCTTCCAGTCACTAAGCAGAGAGAGAGAGAGAGAGAGAGAGAGAGAGAGAGAGAGAGAGAGAGAGAGAGAGAGAGAGAGAGAGAGAGAGAGAGAGAGAGAGAGAGAGGTGGATGGTCTGGAACCCTCAGATCTTGATTGCCCTTCAATTGCCACACAAAGCGCATGCCATTCCCGCTCATCACCGACACCCTGCTGCTGCCGCCGCCGCCTCTCTCTCTCTCTCTCTCCCCCTCAACCCTATCTCACATGATCGCTCTGATACCATCTCCCCTCTGCTCTATTCCACTTTCTGCAGACACCGAGAAGGGGACTGAGGGAGACAGATGAAGATAGATAAATATAGAGACAGACAGAGGGGAAAAGGGGATTGTGTGTGAGAAAGAATGGAGAAACAGATAGAGAGTGAGCGAGGATATTGAATTTACTTTTTTTCCACAGTGGAATGGCATATGTACTAACAGTCAAGGAGGGCAGAAAAAAGTGCTTATAGGCTTATTTCTATCATGATCCTTGATGTAAAAAGTAACATACTGTACAATATAAGAGGAGGGGGAATGAGAGAGGGATGTAAGCTAAAAAAAATAAAAAATACAGGTTCCCCTCCATTCCTCCATCCTTACTGCTGCCTCAGTGAGAACCGGGCACAGCGGCCCAGGAGGAACGGGTGCGCTGGCCTGCCGCTTCAAAGCTAATCTTTATTTTTAGGAATCATTGAAATCAGTCAGCGGCACTCGCAGTACCACTCCCGAGGGAAGGGAGAGGAAGACACTCGCAGCCCACACACACACACGCGCGCGCAAGCACGAGTGCACACACAGCACCCCTGGACACAATCACTCCAAACACAGAGATACACGACGCTGGCGATGTAGTACAAAGCTGAAACAACGCTTTCAGACGCGAGAGAAACGGGAATCAGGGAGAAACACAGCAGAGCCGGCCTGCAAAGAGACAGACTACACACACTCCATTCTGGGATGTTCGTTGCGTGACACCTGACTCCACGGAGCAAGGGAAGAAAGGATGAGGGCGAGGAGAAGGGGAGAGCGCCGGGTTTCCAAACGAGCGGCGAAGTGTGCATTCGCCTCCCGCGGCCCCCGCTTGCTGGGACTGGTACTCATTCATCCAGAAAACAAATTGCTCTCCTATACGAGAATGACTGCTTTTTGGAACAAGCCAGATGTTACCTTTCATGTGGTAATGGGATTATTCATTAAGAGTCAGATTTTTTATTTTTTTTCCCCCCTGCGTGCGGCACAACAACAAACAAGCAGTTGAGGTGAAGCGTGCGTGCGTGTGTGTGTGTGTGTGTGTGGGTGACTGTGTATGTCTGCTGCATACTGAAAGACACATTTCACACCTGATCCCACCTGGCTCTGGTTGCGTGCGTGCACTGGTGTCTGTGTGTGTGTGTGTGTGTGTGTGTGCGTGTGTTCCCCTCTGCGTTGCAGTAGAGGCCGACTCAGCTGGGGTGCCAACAGGCCCTGGGGAAGTGCTGTGGTAAAGGTAGAGGGGGTGGACGCTGTATGAATGCGGAAGAGGAAATGTCCCATTACTCTGCTGTGGCTTTAGGTTCTCCGAACACTACCGTGACCTTCACTTACTTGTTCAATTGATTTCAAACACTGCCTCAAATTTCCTTCAAACAATTCAAACTGCTAAAGCTGCACATTTTTTTCAGCCGTGTCCAACAAAAAAAAACTGAAAAATGGTACCACAGACATGAGGACAAGTAATTGGTTGGTCTTAAAGGAGGCCCATTGATTCAAGAGACTGGCCTGTAACTGAAAGGTGACTTCACATGACTATTGATCACCTCAATAGTCATGTGTCCCGCAGAAGTGTCAATGAGCAACATACTGAATTCCTACCTGGTCACTCACTGCAAGTAAGAGTGTCAGCTGAAAGCCTAAAATGTAAATGTTACACTACCAGTCAAAAGTTTGGACACACCGCATTTTTTGTTATTTTTTTACTATTTTCCACATTTTAGAATAATAGTAAAGACATCAAAACTATGAAATAACACAAATGGAATTATGCAGTACCCAAAAAAGTGTTAAACAAATCAAAACTATATTTTAGATTATTCAAAGTAGCCGCCCTTTGACTTGATGGAAAGGCAAAGGCTTTGGAAAGAAATTCATACATAGGATCAACTTCACTATTTATATTTGTCTAAGAAACTTCAAGCATTTAAGCGTAAGCCTTTAGATCAAAATGGCTTTAAGATAATGAAAAACATAGTATATTCAATCAGGTGTGTCCAAATTTTTGACTGGTAGTGTATGTGACACTAGTGTTGATGCGCAGATATTTAAGATGATTTGGATCTTGTCATGTCCATGTTCAGTGGAGTGCAAGGTAAACTCCAGCACACTGAAGAAGGCCTTCATGCTAAAGTTTGTGCTGTGCATGTTTATTCTGCACTGGAAATTGAAATTGGAAAAATCTTGAAATGAAGTAACTGAAGTAACAGACCTTATTTTTTCTCTTTGATTATGAGGCAACTTCCTACCGACTCCTTCCCCACTCCACTATGGCTTTACCACTTACATTCAAGAGATGCAGCGGAACTGACAATATGATACATCTTACAGACAAGAGAGGATGGCTTTTGCCGTCTCTCTTCCCCCCGTCTCTGTCTATTTTGGTTCATGGCTCCTTTTCCGCGGCTTTGCCTTCCCTCTTCCCCTCTATCTCTGTCTATTTTACTCACTTTCAATTCTCCTCCATCCAAGCGCAGTGAGAAGTCTTTCCCCTACCCTCTTCCTCCTCCAACCTGTTTATTCTAGTCCCTTCCTCTCCTTTTCCATCCAAGCAGCTGTGTTGGTGTGTGTGTGTTTGTGTGTGTGTGTGCGTGTGAGTGTGTGTGTCGTTTCTTTGCTAAGGAAGACTAGGAGGAATCTGAGAGCAGCAGGGGAGTTCTCTAGTTACCCATCAGCTTTGAAACCTCAGTGTGTCTAGGAGGCAAAGGGAGAGGGAGCGACGGAAAGACAAAGAGAGAAAGAGAATGAGAGACAGAGAGAGAAAGAGACAGAGAGAGAGAAAAGAGAAAGAAACAAAGAAAGAGAGAGATATGATGTTCTGTCGAGAGACGGAGAGCAGAGGAAGGGAGAGAAGTGATCTGGTGCATTCTGATTAGAGCCGGCAGCCTCTGCAGCACGCATCCTTTCCTGAGATCTGATCTCTATGTAGCCTCTATGTTCGGTGACGTATGGATTACAGGCACGCTGTGAATTCATCAAGCCCCCCCAGAGCCCACCTGGGGTTTAGGCATAGCACACGTAGCCAACTGACTACAGCACGCAGCAGAATGACTGGAGGAAAAAAAAAGTGCAATTCAGTGGGGAGGAAGTGAGTAAAAGAAAACGAGGCCACAAAGTCCAAAGGCAATCATGAAAAGATAGGAAGTCCTACATAAAGCAGCAGCATACTGGCATATACTGCATTGTGGCGCGATAGTAATCTCTAGTGTCAGATACAGTAGGAGATGATGACAAAAGGGCTGATGGTGACTATATCCTGCATTCTGAGCTTTACTTTGCTTTATAAAACCCGCAGTGGAGAAAGTCTTGCAGTGAAACTCCAGTTCCTCTCTCTCTCTCAGACACATACATATTACACACATAGAAGCAATAAATGGTTATGTTACAGCTGCATTTGTCAAAATGTAGCTGCACCATATGGTTATCAAATAAAAGCTGTGCATATGGCTGAAACTCAATATATAAGAGTATTTCAAAGTCTTATGGATTAACAGCAAATCTGATTGGATTGAGATGTGATGGGGGTGAAGCATGTCGCCGTCTCCTCTGTTAATAAGTGAATAACTAGACTACAAACAATATGTTCCTGGTGGTATTTAGTCATTACCGCAATACCTCTTAGAACACAATGATCCTGAGCCCAATCTTTAAAATGGTGCCTGCTTGGTACCGGCGGAGTGCTCCGTGATGAGTGAGCAACAATTACTAGAAACACAATCCCTTAAAACCCTGTGGTTTCCAGCGCCCCTTCCATCTTACAGCATTAAGCTACCATTAACTGACAAAGGATTTGCTGCATTTGGTGGCAGCCTAATGTACTGCTGCTATCCCTCAACACTGTTCTGTACAGTCAATCATTCAGCTATATATACCCTTCCATCACACCCTGAGAGCATGGGCACGCGCACGTACTCCAACACACACACACACGCAAAAAATAAACCCACGCCGACTGACCTTAACGACACAATCTAAGCTAAAGTACGAGCCTCCATATCTTTTTACTGTATAATCAATGTGCTCTTAAGAGACAGATCAAAGACTTTTCAAAACACTACTAAGCCCCGTGTAATTATGAGCAGAAGCTGACAGAGGAGAGGAGAGGGGAAAACAAAACAAGAGTAGATAAAGCTGGATTACAGTGGGGCTTGGCACTTCCATGAGTGTGATGATACTGCCGTACTCATTTGTTCAGGCAGCATCTGAGGCCATGCTGAGCCGCAATAATGTAAAACTGTAGCAATCAGAGAGCAGGAATTTGCCGTTGATCACATAGCGCAAGGGCAGACTTCAGGCCCACTTTGTCTCTAATGGAAAAACACAATGCTGGCTGCATATATTTTCCTGTGATTTCACTCAGTAAATAACACACAGAGCCGAGCTGTCATTGTACATTTTGAGAGGGCACGGACCTTGAAATAACAGAGTTTCGGCCCAAGCGCACCATCTACCCCGTAATTGTGGCAAATGGCATCTAAAAGGATGTCACTGCTTTATTAGAATAGGGCGGTACTAGGCATATATGACTGAGCAGCTTATGATTGCGGTGTCTTTTCGGTAAGCTGTCGATCAAACAGCTGAAACATTCACTGAGTATAAATTAAGCAAAGTATTGAGTAATGTGAGAGTGAAAATTTAGGTAGTGGAAATTACGCTCATGAATCAATGCTTTAAATGTTTTAACGAGAAAGGCTGTCGAGGTCGGCGGTGTTAATTGATATGTAGGGCCATATTTCCAGGGTGATGAATTCACTGGGTTTGTGATCCACGTATTAATGAATTTTCCCTTTGGTGGAGCAGAAGCGATAATACAAAAGTAGTCAGGCTTGAAGTCATGGTAAACATTAAAACCCCAGGTTGAGCCAGACACTGAAGTCTCTAAGGTTTTACCTCCAGCGACCAAAAGTTCAATTAGGCAACTGCCATTCACGGAACTGCTGACTCATAGAAATCACCACTTTTCAAAATAAGACAAGTAATGTGGACCCATTTACTCATTCAAGGTACATTGCATTAAATGAGCACGTACTCTGAGCATCACGACCGCTTCCATTAATGGATAATGAATTGCATTACTGCAGTATTCTGGATTGTCCTTGCAGCACTCCGGAGCTTCAGAGAATGGGTGATTTAGCAGAGAAAACCTTCCCAAGAGGCCGCGGTGCTCAACAGGCTCTCGTGTCCATTCATCACGGCGGAAATGCACTTGTTTGGTTAGTGCGTGTTGTTCTTAGTGGATAGAACAATGTGTGGTCAAGTCAGATCCCTACATCTGACCTAAACACCCATAGTGCCAGGATGACGGCCTGCGCCTCTAAAAGAAGGTCAGATGTGAACCCGAGCTTGCCATGCGCAGATGACTTCTGTGGGGGCTGTTTTTGGTCTCTCCTATTGGGTAGCAATAGTGGGTCAGTTCACTTCACTAACTTGCCCCTAAAAAAAGAATCAGGGCCACCCTAAACAGGGGCAGTTGTCATGGCCTTGCGTGATGAGTCACGCTGTTTATGCAAGAGGCCGGGGGGTGGTGTCACAGCCCGAGGCGAGATACGGGATGCTGCTGCAGTCGCCTAGGCCCAAACCCAATGGATAACAAATCCGATCTGTGGAGCCCGGGACACATCATTCACCCTGTAGTGCTGATATGTCAAAAAGGATCAGACTTAAATTAGGACATGATACAATACCATGAAACTGTATGCATTCTGCGGCTTGTGTTTAAGGCAGGGAGAGTAGAAGGGAGGGGATGGGGAGAGGAAATATTGTTGCCTAGTGTGTGCCTCAAAATGGCTGTGGCTGTTTGCACCGAAAAACTGAATTCATGTTCCACTATCTGATGATATGTAATATGGTGGTCGCTTTCATTATAAAGTATAATTGGATGTAAATTTGGACATCATAGTGAAAATGTTTGATTCTGGGCTCCGTTTATAACCTGGAAGTATTCACACAGTCAACACTGACCTCATTTGGAGAGTGGAAGCAGGGTAACAGTTTAATCTCTTATTCAAAATGTCATCCATTGAGCAAACATGGAGAGGACATTGAGAGTGATGGACCAGAAGAGCATGGCCATGCTGGTGAATAGATAATAGCCTAGGCAGCCGCATAAACGCCACAAAGACAGAGAGTTAGAAGGAAAAAAATATCTCTGTCGCTGTGTTCGTTCCAAATGCCTCAAGTGCTGTATAGCTGGGGCAATAATTGGAAAATTAATTTATTGGATTGTGCCATACACAACCCTGATTCTGTCTGTTACATAATTCCATGGTTGCTTCTCACGATGCTCTCACAGCTCAATCAACTTAATGGCGAGAGGGACAGGAGTGATTACATGCGCACAATGCAAGGTGCTGACCTTTATGGTCAAATGTTGTTCCTTTGTGTTTCCACTGATAACTACATTGTACACTTTTTTGCTCCTGCCCTGGCCTTTTTATGTGTATAATTACACTGACTGTGCTAAGTGTGAATGCTGTTAACTTGGGAATTTGCTTTTAACATGTGAATGTGTTGTATGTTGTCCACTGCTGCATATGATTCAGTGTATTATGCATGTATGAAAGTGTGTATTTTGCATTGGCCTTGCAAACTGTGTTTCCATTGGAACATACACATTGCATTGCATTGTATTGCATGGTCACTTGGTCTGTGATCACCTGTGTGTTGAGACTCAAACACACATCTGCCTGCACAGCAGAAGGCTGCCATGTCCAACCTCTCTGAACGGGCATGCTGGGCAGCTCTCAGCCAGTGTTTGCACTATGCTATTACTGGGCACTATTTGGACTTACATGGGCTTGAGGAGGTGTCTTGCCCACAGCTCAAGGCCACAATGCAAGAGCTCTACTTTACTTTGTGCATGCATGTATGTGTGTGTTTCAGGCCTGTGTGTGTGTTAGATTGTTAAGACAGGCGAAAGCCTCCTGCAGACAGAGCACAGAGGCAGGCAGCCATCACTCCACTGACAGGCCGGGATGCCCAGCGTGCTTTAATTTAATAATACAGAGCTAGGCTCATAATTTGATAGAGGGGATGGAGAGACAAGACGTCCACTCCATTGCTCCTAGGTAAATAAACAGGCAGGTTTTAAATAGGAAGTCATTCCCTGTTGACAGTGAGCAGTCATGGCAGATAAGCTGAGAAGGATAATTGTCCTATCTGATTCAGCATCTATATGAGCGTGTGGAGTGTTTGCTTATTGTAAATCAGCAGGCAGGAGGAGAATTATATATCTGTCAGAGCCTCAGAGGCAAACTGCAGAGTCGTGATGCAGCTACCGTACCTGTTGTGGTGGGGAAAGATAATTGATTCTCTCTGCTTAGGAAGTTTGTCCTTAGGGGGTTGCTGTACAGTTCTCTGACCAAAGTTTGTCTGTTTGCAAGTATTGTCCCCATTTCATTTTTTATGTCTTTATCTCTTTCTCTGTTCATTTACAAAATAAAATAAGAACAAACTCCACATATATGCATGCCATAGGGGTGCGCGTATACACACAATACACACCATTTAGCTTGCATTTAATTATTAACTGTAAAAGGGAAAGATTAGACACTAAAGATTTGTGCTGAACGTGATGAATCACAGCAGTAAACTGTGGACCTCAGGCATATTCTATACTGCTACTTTTTGACTCTGTGTGCTTGCAAATGTGTGACTGACTGTGCATGTTACTGAGTGCAGTCAGTGGTAATACATCGCCAAGTGACTGATGGCCACTGCAAAAGCTCCCATACAAACTGAGATGCACACACTCATCAACTTGAAAAGTGGGTGAGGAGGAGGAGGAGTTGGTGATGAAAGATGCATTAACTGGCACTGATAAATGAGTGAAAAGACTTCTAAAATTGGTGTCATTGGTTTCACAGAAAGAAGATTAAAGGCATCATGGAAATCTGTTAGGATTATTTTTTAGGGCATGCTAAAACCCTAACCCTTGCAGTTTTCCAGTAAATAAAAGCAGAAGGATTGGCAAGCATAAAAGACCATAGCCAACTGGCAATAACAGATGGAAGGGTTTTCATTCCAAGGGTAAAGGATACACACATATGGAAACTTCAGACCTCCTGCATGAAATCATTATGTCTTCTATTTCACGTGTAGAAAAATACAATTCTATGTCGTACTCTAATTATTATGGAGGGAGGTTAGATGTAATAATTTTCTTCAATAATATAAATCTGCTCATTTAATATTTGCATTTGCTATGCTTATGGCATGCATAATGATATATGCCCAATAATAGCACTTTTTAATGATATTCATTCAATAATTGCCCAGGTTCCTCCCTTCTCCCAGAGCTTATAGAGCATGTGTTCTGTGGTGTGGGATATAATAGTCAGGCCAGGGTCTTTGTCTGAGCCATTCATTACCAGTGATTAACACAGTGTCTCTCTCCATGCCTCTCAGGAACCATGGTGAGCAAGGAGGGCGGCAAATGCATGCTCACCAACTCTGAGTCTGACTCAGAGGCGGCGCCCTCGCCCTCCACCTCACTGGCGTTGGAGGTGAAGTATTCCCTGGAAGCCAGCCGACAGGTGAGGAAGAGAAACAAGGCCCTGCAAGTGCGTTTCAAGGACATCTGCGAGGCACAGAACGAGCAAAGGGAGGCGGCGCTGCAGGCAGCAGGGAAGGCTGGCAAGCCCGTCTCGTACAAAGTGGCGTACCGCAAGTACATGACCGTCCCCGCTCGCAGATCCATCCCCAACGTCACAAAGAGCACGGGCGTGCAGACGTCCCCTGACCTGAAGAAACGCTATCAGACCTTCCCTTTTGAACGCAAGAAAGGCCACACCTTTAAACACGTGGCATCAGTGGAAACTTATAAAGGTCAGAACAACGGTTTTGTCATGGAGGTGAAGCAGTCCAAGGCTGCTGAGCAGGGTTTAGATGAGGAGGAGGAGGAGGGAGCCTGCGGAGGGAGCGGAGTCCGGAGGACCAGGGCTCTGCTCCATACTAATGAGTGCATTGCCACAGTGGAGCAGCACACTGCACCTGACGGCCTGTGCTCTGACGCTCTGCTGCTCAGCTGCTCTGCGGACACAGACTGCCTTCCAGACACACCTAGAGGAAGCGGAGCCGGAGCACAGGCGGAGTACCAGCTCTGCAGTGTCCCGTCCAAACCCAGGACAGGATTACAACACAGGGAGGCCGATACAGACCGCTCGGCCAAGAGGCAGCTGCTGAATCTGGAGGAGGGCTCGTCCCGGACCCTGCCGGACAGGGCCTCCAAGGTTACAGGCCCCATCGCCTGGAACTCCCTCACGCAGGTGGAGTGCCTGGACAGTCCGTCTGTGCGGAGCAAGCGTAAGAAAGGCCTGCAGCTCAACGGGCTGCAGTCTCAGACGCTGCCACGTTCCAGCGTAGGCTGTACGACGCAGGCACAGTGCCACGCGGGACAGTTGTCCGCCCAGCCTCTACGAGGCATGGAGGAGCCTCTGTCGCCCTGCGGAGCTGGGGAGGCTGGGGGGGCACCAGCGGACCCGGGTTCAGGGGAAGCCTGTAAGCAAATAGTGCCTGTGACTCAGGAGGGGGATGTTAAAGCACAGCTCCAGGCCATGGAGAACCTGATCAGCTCCAGCCAAGAGACCATCAAGGTGCTGCTGGGGGTCATCCAGGAACTGGAGAAGGGTGAGGCCCACAGAGAAGGGTAAGACATCTCACTTAAGGCCTGTGCTTTAAACTGGTTTGCATTAGTATGTGCCTATTGGAAGAATTACTGTGATAATTCTAACTTACCCATGTCAAAATAACTAAAACCCCTAAGAGATGTCATAACTCTATGTGTTGAGATAACAGGGTTAAGTGAAGGAAACATCAGAGACACTGAACACATTATAATTCAGCATGAACAGGGCAAGTGTCCTCTTGATGTGTAGCAACACAGTACTTCTGCATGTGTGACTGCTCTTCAGTAGAGCCTCTATTGAACAGCCCATAGAGGAAGGATTTTTAAATGTAATCTTGGGGTTTGGGGGATACACTCTCAATGGGCCTCATTCACGCAACTTTTCTTAAATTGTTCTTACTTTTGTTCTTAAGAAACATGCCTACGCAAAACCAACATGGGATTCATGAAGCATGCGCAGAGTCTCGATTTTTGCGTATTCCAGGTGTATCTGATGATGAATGCCACTTGACGCCCTGGCAACTCCATAAAAGGCCTGCTGTCTGAAGGGTCGTGCGCAAATGGAAAGCATTACTGGAGGGGTGGAGAATGGCAAACAGACCCAAGAAGAAAAATTAAAACTCTGAAATAGTGTTGTCGGGAGTGAGAGAAAAAAAATATATACTTTTTAAAAGTGTAAGCGGTGGAGTGACAGCAACTGAGAAAAAAAAAAACATGGCAAGAAATTACTGATGCTGTAAATGCTGCAACATCAGAAACACACCTTGAATTCAATGAAAAAGAAACAGTTTGACATAGGCCTACAGTTAGAATCTAAAAAGCGTCGGCCACAGTTTAACTCCAAATAGATGCAGTTTATTAGCTTCAGGCGGAGGGCAGGGCGCTGTCAAGAGGATTGGGGGAATAATATGGAGACTGTGCTGTCAGGTGTCCAGTCATCAGCGGAGTTGGACACTGGTTTAATTCAAGCAGCATCTCCATCTGATGGTAAGCTCAGACTTTAGGCTATATAATAATATTGTTGGTTTTGACTGTAGCCGTTGTTGACAGGAGCTTTCTGCCTGCGGTGTCCAAACTCATCACAGCCTTCCAGCTCAGCATGCTGCGCTCGCTCTGTGGCGGAGCGAGTGGCCGTATGATAATTATATGATCGCTGCTGAGGGGTCTGAAGGTTTATCAGGTGTGGCTTTAGCAATGTGGTTAAGGCATAACCTCTATCACCTAGAGACACACTAGTTAGTCTTGAGACTCAGGTTAATTTAACTTCCATTCAGTCCTATATGCACCCTGCTGTTCTGCAGCACCGAGTCGCGGCTCCTCCTGGACAGGGGAAACCACATGTAGGAGGTTTAGGTTGGCGTCACAAATTAATTGAATGTTTATGGTGTGTTATTATTTGCGATTTAAATAGGGGAATACGTTTGGACATGGTACTTTGATGCGCACATCTATTGCTCCTGTGGTAAGATAAGATAGAACTTTATTGATCAATAAATAATAATATATGTATGATAATATATATACAATACTAATTAATCACTTTAATCACTCATGTGTCCAATTGAATAGAATTGCCTATGAATTTGTTCATATAGGCCTAGCTTTGTTAATATGGTTATTATCACTAGGCTTACAAATGGCCTGAAACACATTTTGTTGTTGATAATGAGGTCTGGGACTGCTTTAATAGATTTCCCTTAAAGAATAAGGCATTCTAAGTAGAAACCACTTTATGCGTAATGCCCCCACGCATGTTTCCAAACACACGTAGATTTTGATCGTACCAAAGAACAAATTCAGCTAAGAAAAAAAATGATGAATGCCGAAATGTTCGTGGAAACGTTCGTAAGTACACTTTAAGATCAAATCTGATCGTACGCACGTTTCGTGAATGAGGCCCAATGTATCTGGGACGGTGTTGCTTTCACCTGGATGTGCCCCACAGTGCTATTAGAGCACAGTGTCCTTTTGTGATGATTTCCCCCCAGATATCATAGCACAGCCGCTGCAGAACTAATGTATGGGCCAATCATCTCGCTCAATTTGGCCCGAGTGGTTTGATGACCCGTGGTATGAAACACTGCCACTCAGGATGTAGCCTTTAATCAAACCCAAGGTTAGGAGACGGCTGAGATATTCTCGCTAGTTTTGAATGGAATCGGCTCACTGAATGATCCTGCCCATTGATGAAAACTCCACTCAACTGAAAAAGCTACCATATGTGAGCGATTAATATTCTTTTTGTGGTAATATCTTTTAAATAAATTCTTGATACAATGACTCAGGAGTTTGCTTTATAGTTAATATGAATACCAACAGTCAGATCTGAGCTATGGTCTTATATGGGAATTGAAGGAATATGAGGCTGAAAAATGGAATCCCCATTCTAAGAAAGACATGGGAATGATACATTCATGTTTTTTGCCCCTTAAGCGAAATACTAAACTAGACATTTGGCAGTTGGCCTTATCCAACTGTGCAACGTAATGTTAATCTAGTGAGTCCAAGGCCTTTGAAAAAGCCACAGCCTGTGAAAAAGCCATTTGCTGTCCGATGGAAATTGAGTATATACAAAGGGGCTCCAGATAGCATCTAGCCAGCTGAAATAGAGGATTGTCTATCCAAAGGGATGAGACAAACAAAATGGCCAATTTGTTGAGTGAATTGCTGAGGCTCGGCGCTCAGATCCCTATCTGTTTTGACCAGTACTGTGAGGTACAGAGTGAGAGAATCCAAATAATCAACATCAGATACCAACCTGGTCCAAAACCAGTGGGAATAACACACACACGCACACACACACTCTCACCTGCCAAGCTGATAATCAAGGTGTACACAGCAGCCACAAAGTGCATGGGGCCGACTCTCACTATCAACTTGACTGGAGAGCAGGTTGAAACTCCTCTCCAACGGGGCTTGAGCAAGGAATAGATCTTCCAACCATCGGAATTTACACCATCTAAAAAGCCAATTATCCTCCCCTCAATCTTTCACGAGGCAACCTTAATCTCCTTATCACCAAACTCATAAAATTGGGCTGCGAGTGAAAAAGTAAGCGGACATGTGGTGCTGCATGGGAAGCCGTCTCCTATGCGTCGCCTGGCACATCTGCCTTATCAGATGTGTGGAATAGTGGCAGGCGGAGGAGAGGAGAGGAGAGGAGAGGGAAAAAGGACAGTACAGAGAAGAGGAGAATGTAAGAGAGTCATGACTGGTTGAGTCATAATGATGTTTGCACACACCATATGGCCTTCTGTTCCCATCCAGTGGGTGATTAAAGCTAATTTTTAATTTAATTACTTTTTAAACTTAAACAAATTCATTGAGAATGATTAGTGAGTAGTGTTTTACAGGGTCATCTGGCCATATACTGCAAGGAACAAGCACTTCGATAGCAGAGTCATGTGCTATACGGTTATTATAAAAGCCTACATTTTGTAGAACTCACTGAGCAGCATAAGCCTCTTGTAATCCATCTGAGGCCGAACGCACTTCTAGTTTTCTTTATTAACACAGTCTTCTTCTTACTGTACATGTTTCCAATTTCCAGAGTGGTATTTTTTAGCGAGCCAAGCAGAAATTCTAATGCTGCCTTTGTCACACTACATTAGCTCCATTCTCCCCTCCCCACAGAAATGTCACCGGCCCAACAAATAGGAGCGCCCACGGGCTATAGGTGAATTGTGAGTGCAATTACATCTGTTATATTACTGTTTATGTTATATGACATTCATTTTTCATGTAATGAAATGCAATGCCTTGTGCATTCATCAGTAGGCATGTGTGCATGACACGCCCTTCAGACGCAAAACGAAATTCCATGCCTAATGTGCTGTGTCCAAAACACAATAACATGGGGAAAAATGGAAGAAATGAAAAATAACCTGTGTCTCAGTGCTGTTTATGAAAATGATTGGAATCTTCCATTGATTTCTGTTGCAACACACTGTAGTAGCACAGTTCAAAACGGCCAAGATCAAAGATTTCATCTAGAGATCTGCCACAAGGGCAGCTGCCTCCGTTTTTCCATGATCCTTAAATTGGTTTCCCACACAGTTCCCCTGATCTGCATGACCTAGAGAGGGAGAGAGCAAGTGTGAGAGAGGAGGACAGAGAAAAAGAGAGGGAGAAAAAGGAAGGAGAGGGAGAAAGAGCAGAAGCGAGCGAGAAAGCGAGACAATGAAAAAAAAAGAGAGAGAGAGAGGGTGAGGCCTCATCTCCCTTGGTTATTGTATTATTCGAACTCTCCAGTGCCAACCCGCTATTTCCAGATTATATGAGCAGCTCTTGCCAAGCGGCTGTGAAGAAGGGAGGTTAGAGGACACAACTCGCCTTTGAGGAAAGTTGTTGTCTCCTGGCAGCCTCGGGGAGCCTGGTCAAGATCAGGTGCTGATGTCCTCTCATACCACGCACGCACGCACACACACACACATCCCTCGAGTACAGCTGTGCCCAGGGCATAATATGCAGCGTGAAGGGTGCGAGGCATTTATAGAGTACATCATTGGTTGCATCCAACAGCAGAAAGTCCGGGAATAAATTTGCTGCATCATCAGCCAGTGTTAGCAGCCTTGCCCTAATTAATCACACTCATGAGGACTTGTTGCCAGTCTGTCTATTAATACTGTGTGTGTGTGTGTATGTACGTTTTTATGCCTTTGGACTCCCACCCACTCAGTGACCTTTTGGAGAGCTCACCTTGTAGCAGCAGGGGGGAGGGTGTATAAATATACTGTTAATGGCACTTTTGGCTTCGCTCTCCCCCGGGAGGCCTGCCGAAATGAGCTCGGCTCTCTTATTTTCTCTTATCAACTCCGTCTGAGAGGGAGAGGCGGGGGGTAGGAGGGGGTGGGGGGGATAAGAGAGATGGAGGGAGAAAGAGATCTAGACAGCGTGAGGGCAAGAGATACAGAGAATAAGAGAGAGTTGTCGAAAGGACGCCATCCAGTTGCCTGCACACCCCATCAGCGCTTATCGATCCGCTCATCTGGGTGGAAAGTGAAGGCGGGCTTGACCTTCCTCCGCTGCGCTGCATTATGGGGGGTCACCTCCTCTCCGCTGGCGTCCGCCGGGCTTCGCCGACAAACCCCTTAATTACACCGGAGCCCCTTCGCCGAAAAGCAGAATACTTCCCTCACCTATAAAAGCCATATGGCCACACTCATCCTCTTCTCTGCCCCCCCCCCCCCCCCCCCTCCTCACCCCGTTCTATCACAGCCCTAATAACAATATTGGTATCAACACCCCTAATATAACTGTCAAGTGAATATAGCAAAGAAAGTGCAGATGGGGAAGGGGGGGATTTATGTCAGCGTTTTAAATTTTATTGGCGCTTCGACGCTGCTCAGTTCTAGCAACGTGACACGAGTGCCTGAGGAGAGAGAGAGAGAACTGAAACACATCTCTGCTGCAGCACACACAGAATGGGAACTATCTGGGAACACGTTAACTACAATGGGGGGAGGCAACCAGTGGCTGTAGCAGCTGTGTGTATGTGAGTCTGGGTGTGTGTTCAAACCTACAATCTTAACAACCCTTGCTGTGTGATGTTAGTCATTTGTTAACACACAGCATACTCCTCACCGTGATAACTTACATTCCACGGGTTTCATTCCTTGCTATCAAGGTGATGTGGAACTTGAAAAGAGTGATATCAGCTCACAGACAGAGGTAGGGAGATTGATCCTGGGCAGAGAAAGTCAATAACTAATGCTCTCTCATCTTATAAATACTGCCAGGTGTCCTTGAGCAAGGCAGCTGACCCGTACTGCTCCAGTGGAGCTGCTCACTCTGTGTAGCTGCCTGATAATGAAGGGGAGAGTGGTGGATAAAGGGCACTGCCTTGGTAAATAACAGCTCCAAGAAGCCTGACATCTTGACTGTAGTTATTTCTGTGAGGATTTCAGAACTCATAACCTTCATAACTGTACATTTCTAAATGGTATATAGCGTTGGGAGACAACTGGGTTTGCAAGACTGCTTTCTGTTGATGCAGCGATTGTTTACTTTAACAGCATTACATCCCATCTCACATTTAACAAAAAGTCATCAGCGTGGGTCATAACCGTAAAAGCCAACAGGCAGAGGATTGATTTCTGGTCCATGTGCTTAGTGAAGTGAGTCCACAGTATGTCCATGGTAATATGCCATTAATTATGAGGAGAGGCACTTACTGTCAATCTATATTCACATTACCACATGCTAACCCAATAAGAAAGCCATTGAGCCTTTGAAGCATGTAACCAAATTGTTCAATTCAGGGACGTCACCTTGTGTTTAGCTGCCCCTGGAGGGATAGGGAGCTATAATAAGATCATAGCTCAGGACAGCAGTTCATCTCAGAGACAGTGGATGATAAAATCAAATAAGGACATACAGAATAGGATATTGATTGGTTTGAATGTGAAGTGGTTGAGAATCAATATCAGACTGACATCAATAGGGACCAATACTACACTGCAGAAAGGGTCGGCATAAAACAAATTGTCAAATTCCACGTGCTATGCAAAAACACATTTTATCTCCAACAGATTCTAATCAAATACAATTAATCTACCTAGTTTTGAAGTTACGCAAATGACCCGAGCCCATTTTGAGTACTAAGGATCACTCCAATGCTTCGCAACGCCATCCTTAATAGAATGGAAGGAGGCATGATGGGATTTCTCTAGTGCGAGTCTAAAGGCTATTATACTAGGCAATTTTTGGACAATATACAACACCAACAGGCAAGAATGAATTAAGACCGAGAGTAAATATCTCTTTTAATACTTCCTGACAACAAGAAGTTCTTGGTAGTTAATGCAACGATGCTGAGACAACTCCTGGGGCAACACTACCTTTCAGCTTAGCCCAGAAAGTTGCCCTGTGTATCGCTGCCTAATCTGATCTCCAATCAGCCGAACCTCAGCTAACGGCCAACACTGCGCCCCCCCCCTGCCCTGGCCGCCGGACACAGGCCGCTCGCGAGGGCAGCGTGACTCCTCCTTGCCCTCGTTTGCTTCGGCCCCCGCTAACGAGGGATGACAAACAAGATGAGAAAGGAAGGTGGTGAGGGGAGCAGCTAAACAAGTCCTGTAATTACTCATTCACGACTCTTATCTTCCCCACAGCCTCTCCTATCGAACCGGACAGGACACGGCCAACTGTGACACATGTCGGAACAGCGCATGCATTATTTACAGGTTAGTGGCCATTCCTCTTTAAACGATGATCCAAATGTGCCCTGTCCTTTCTCCTTGGGGACAGGTGGAGAGGGGAAGGGAGGGGAGAGGGGAGAGGGGAGAGAGGAGGGGAAGAGGGGCAGGGGATGCAAGACTAATGTGGATCCTGTTAATGAGCACACAGAGAGACGTGTGACATTCGCACGCCACGCTCTCTCTCCGTCTATATCCGTCTCTGTCTCACTCTCCTCTCCCTACCTCAACCCCCCCCCCTCCATCCGCTGAAGGGCACTTGGCGGGCGGAGGTTTAGCACTATTCAGAGACAAAAGGGCGCACTTGTGAAAAGTATGGAGGAAATACAGAATGAGAAGAGAGAGCATGGGGGCAGGAAAGGTGAAATTAATTTAAATCAAAACATCATGAAATATCATCACGGTGTGCTGTTGCCAAGCCAACTGAGCCTCCACATATGCTCAAGTTCAGTTCAATTATATCACGACTCGGCTGGTATAGACGCCAGTCCTAAATCCTTAGCTTACCAAGGTACATTTCTATTCTTGTGTGGATGTGTGCGTGTGTAAAAGCTTTACTGCCTGCGTTTCCTTCTGTGTGTGTGTGTGTGTGTGTGTGTGTGTGTGAGATAGAGAGAGAAACTCTATGTGGCGGGGTCAAAGTCCACAGTCGGTGCCCCTGGCTTGTGACAGGGCCTTGCAGGTTCTGACTCTGCTGTCACGGGAGCCTTCCTCTCGGATATACAGTGGGACTGACAATCTGCAGGGCCCATGAGGGCTCCTCGCTAACAGCTGGACCTGCATGGACACGCTCTGTATTTGCATGTGTGTGTGTATGCATGTGTTTTTCGGTTCGGTGCGTAGAAAAAGCATGCTTCCCGCAGTCAAAAGGGGAAAGCGAGAGAGAAAAAGAAGAGAGATTTAGAGAGTAGGAGGGCGAGAGGAGATCAATAAAACTGTTTTTAGTGGACACTGCAGTCCCACTCAGTCGGCATTTCGCCTCTGAAGGGCCATTTAAATCATACTCTGTCTACCGCTCTCAATAACCGATAACCCTCTGGCGAAACTACAATCGGCTCCTAAAAATGAAGGAGTAAGGCACCGCTCTGCTCGCTTTGATGTCTGAGCTGGGGAAGGCTCATCGGAAGGTGCTGCAAAGTGGAGTGTGTTTAAATCCCTGCATAGCCGCAGGGTGTTCAAAAAGAATGAAGGGGCGCTTCTGGGATAATACAATGATGGCAAGATGAAGTGAAATAGTCAAATTATGGCACGGTAATGCGGGGTGAAGGACAGTGGGCGAGCGTGACACGGCACAGGGGGAACAGACAGGCGATAGGCTGGGTGCGGGGTTAGGGGACGGGATGAAGTGGGACAGACTGTGGAGATGGGAGCTAGTCTGGTATTATAAATTCGTCATCCCTACGTTTAATGCTAACGCTGTGTGATCTGGCCCCGGGGAAGAGCAGGCTCAGCTCCTCTGGTCTACCTAGCCTCCGTCCCCGCTCCACCCGCCTGAGTAAAGAGCGGCTGCGCCCGGCCTCCGCACACCCTAGAGACACCCGCTAACCAGCCGACACAATCCATGAGCACAATTCGCAGCGTGACGACAAGTCCAAATTTGTTAAAAAAAATGAGCCGTTTGCGTTGCAAGCCCGTTTCTGTCTGAGCAGCTGTGGCATATTCTTGGCAGCCTGGTGTGCACCTACACTGATCACATTGGTGTAAAAGGTGTTAAATTTGAATTTTGCTATTCCTTGGGTTCCCAGTCAGGGTTTATAATATGCAAAATGTGGACCGCTATAAAAGCTATGATTATGCACGCCCATTTGAATTGAGCCAATTTTAAGTGTGCGTCAGTGACGGCTCTACTATGTCTGTCTTGTCTGGGTTTCTTCTTATCTGAAAATCCCCAGAGACAAGCGATGTGAATATTATGTAGAGATATCACAGACAAAGTCGGGTCAAATTTGTCCCGTGGCTTGGTCTCTGCTGATCATCCACACACACACTGACAACTGTCTTCAAACAGGCACTATATTAACATCAAAAGTGTGGATACGGCTTCCTAGATCTGCCACAATCCATTGAAACGCTTCATCTGCGGAGGAAGCAAAGAAAAACAGAAACTCAATACAAAACAGGAGGCTCGTTTTTGACAAACCGTGCCAGCGCTTGGCAGGGTTTCAACTTGATAAAGGGCAGAAATCTCTAAGTGAGATGTTTGAAATCTCTGGATGTGGCGTTCAATTGACCCGAGTTCTCCTTTAAGAGACTCGCTTGGCATGGTGAATTGTGTTGATTGGACACAGAATCAAATATAGCAGTTGTATTCACACAGGCAGGAGGATTAAATGGCAATCTAATTACATAGATCTCCATGAAAACAACCTCTCTGGAGGTGGAGGAACACAAGATAGGAGGTACAGCCGTGAAGGAACACACAGTGTACGCAGGAGGAATAGCTGTCTATAGTATCTATCAGGATTGTGTGTGTGCGTGTGCGCGCGCGTGTTTGTGTGTGTGTGTGTGTATCTTTGTGCCAGGGCCAAGCCCCTACACTCTTGCGTTTATGATGAAGCTGGTCTCATGAGCACAGTGGACATATGGGTCCATAAACCATTTTAACGCAGCTCAGTATGGAACCAGCCGTGTACCGTTCAGCATAACCAACTAGTCCAGGAGTATTAGGCTTGATGTTGCAGCCCAACCTTAGCATAACAGCGCCAGAGAGAATATTGTACTCTAGTCTTTGGGCATGGACATCAAACAGAATACACAAAGCTGCTGTAGTCTCTCGACCTAATGTGGTCCCACTTTCCTCATTTTCAACTATCTTGAACTCTCTGTCTTTCACTCTCTCTCTCTCTCTCTCTCTCTCCCCCTCTCTCTCTCACTCTGTCTCTCTCCAGAATACATTATCTCTCTCTAGCAGCTAACAGTGTGCGTTCAAATGAACTTGGGAATGTAATGCTTAATGCAATGTGCATGACATTAAAATAGAACAGGAGCAAAAAGGGATGAAAAGATTATTGCAATTCATTCCATTTTGCCAGGTGATGTAATATCTGGGATCGAGAAAGGAAGGGAGAGGGGAGGGTGAAAAAAAAAAAGAGTTAGAGAGAGCGAGAGAAAGAGAGAGAGGATAAAGAGAAAGAAAGTGAGGGAGAGAGAACGGTGCAGAAAAGCTGGGCATTACAGGGGATTTGAAATGCATTCAATTTATTTCAAGACCACGGCATTAAGTCATGATGCGTCTTGACGCATTGTTCACCCAGAAACCCTGTAATCTCATTTTCCTCACAGTGCATTGATATGGGCTAATGTGCTGATCAAACAGGGAGATAGATTTAAGTGGTTGTGATTAAGGGAGTAGATTGGGGAGGGCTCCGTCATTGCAGGACACCATTGTTCACAATGGACGACAGCGATTTCCCATCAATCCAACATGTCATTAGCTTGCATGTCTCGCGGTTAAGTCAGAAATGGCGAGCTGCAGCTGATCATTAAACTAACTATCTGATGATAAACCACTCTTTGAATAACACTGCACAGCGAAAATGGATAGTGAAAAACCAACGGAGGAAAGGGTTTAAAAAGGAGGGAAAAAAAATCTCAAATCTATTGAGGGAGGCTATGAAAATCAATTAAGCGTTGCTAAAGGCTGAAGAGCTGATTATATTATAACATATGGAAATTACTGAGCAGCAAGGCTGTCCTACCACACTACTTTGTGGTGGGAAGATATCTCTTTTTGTGCAAGCATAATGATGTTTTCCACCATGGTGGCAAGCCGGTTACCATAGTTACGAGAGTGATCCTCGGTAGGACAGACAGCGTCAGGGGACGGCGGGGACAGTCAGGAGAGCACACGCATAGCCAGGATAAGATAAGAGAGAAGAAGAAGGAGAGAGAGAGAGGGGGTGAGAATGTGAAACAGGCAGATAGAGAGAGGAGGAGAGAGAGACAGAAAGACAGATAAAGGCCCACAGGATGTTTAAAGTGGGGTGAAGGTGGGGTGAGAGGTGTGTATGGAGATGAATGAGTGGGAGATGGGGGGGGGGAGTGAGAAGTTGTGGCAGGGCAAATGCACTAGTTTCTTTTCTTGTATATGCACTTTTTGGAGTGCATGAACGAGAGAGAGAGGGAGAGAGGAAGCGAGAGTTAGAACAAGAGAGAGAGAGAGGTTAAAGACTGACAAAGTCCAAAGTGCCTTCTTCAATTTGTTCCAATCCAACAACTCACTTGGGGGACTCGCAGCTAGGGGAGAGGAAAATGCCAACAACGCTCACTTTTCGCTTTCAGCAAAAATCAAAATGAGAGCATCGCCATGCGAGCAGACCGACACGGCAGGGCCCATGACAGTTTCATGAGGAGATGCTGATAACTGGGCCGGGTAGAGACTAATAAATCTTTCATTAAAAGGCCTTTTGAGTACGTTTCAAAGACGGGATGATAATCTTTTCACTCCGCTCTTTTTTTTCTAATGAGGCTGTGCAGAAAAAAAGATGATTTTTTTCTGTCGCTTTTCAGTGACACGCAAGTTTCCCCTGCTTGCTGTTCCCAAGCCACAGGCCTCTTTGCTTATGCTTTGTGTGATTCTCCTGATGCATTGAGAGCCATGCTGTTGATAAGATAGTAGCACATGACATCAAGGAACACATCCGGCTTATCGCAAAATAACTCATCATCAGATAGAAGGTGGCGAAATGACAAACAGCTACTAGAACGAGCGCGGTGGTCTCAGTATCACAAATCTATGGATTGTTCAAATATGTATGCTGAGGATCTCTGTGTGTTTATGTGTGTGTGTTTAAGGATTTAGCCTGACTGTAATACATCTATTGAGATTTGGGAGAGAAAAATACTGTGACAGTGCACTAACACAGGTAGCAGATGAACTATAAAGGGCACTGAAACGGATTCTAGCGAAATAATAGATGACGTCACATACCCCATCGCAAATGGGATAAGCAGTTTAAATGGAGTGTAAACGTGTCAGGAATGTAAATATGTCTGATAAAGGTTACATCCCCTCCAGAAATTGAGAGGTGAAGCAGGGGTTAGTGCATATGGCTTCATATGATGTCAGCGTGAACTTTTTTTGAAAATCATTTTTATGGCATTGACGGGACAGTGTAGCGCGCAGACTGACGGGAAACACGGCGGAGAGGGAGGAAATGACGTGCAACAGAGGTCGTGGTGCAGATTCAAACTCACAATGTTGGGAGTACGTAGCATGAATCCTAGCCCACTGTGGACACCCCAACCAGGTCGCCCGGATGTCAGTGTGACCTTTACCCAGGAGACAGTGGACGCTATGGTTCATAGCTGGGCTTCAGGGAACAAAATAACCAGGACACACGATGCAATGTACGTCTGATCAAAAACCACGACTGAAGTGTTATCCATCAGCACATAATGTATGCTCCTCCAGCATAAATGAGCACACTGCTCTAATAAATGATCACACCAATAATGTGTGTGTGTGTGTGTGTGTGCATGTGTGTCAGGAACATGGCTCACATGAAAGCTACAGCACTTCCACAACACAAAGATGTCCAAATAGGTAGGGAGATCCGTCTCTCAAAGCTGTTACGCAGTATTAATTAAAGGCTCCAAATGAAGTCATCTTTAAGCGAGATGAAACAGGCACAGTGAAGCACAGCGCATGCTGCTTCGCTAATGACACTGCTGCACATTGCACTCACACAGATACACAGTCACTGATCACAGAATCTTTTGATGTCGGGTTACTACAGAAATTCAAGCTGTAAAGGCCTGGTAATTTTGAGTGAGTTTGACTTCAGAAGATATTAGTATCTGTCATGAGCTTTAACTTGCTGCGCACTCTGATACGCACGTGCAAACATATGCACACGTGCGTGCACACATACACACAAACACACACACACACACACACACACACAGGCCTCACACAAATAGGAGTGGATTTATGCCAGTATAATTAACAGCCTGTACCCCATGATTAATTGCTAATAGCTGCACTGTTCTTGGCTCTGTGTAAAGGCCTGAGTCAAACAAATGCAAAGTGCTGAGTGTCTGCTTCAGCACCCAACAGTCACTTGACTCACTGTCAAAGACCCACATTTACATCTATTCGGTTCTAATCAATGCCAAAAGCATTGGCTTACATAATAAAACCTGTTGTATTTTATTATGACAAACTTAAGGTGGATGCCCTGGACATTCCTGGGTTGTGGCTTTGAGCTGCAGTGTGCTAAAACAGACGTAAATAATCTGAGCTCAGCTGGAATGCCTGTAATGACCAACATCCACTCGTTTTTTACATTCTATTCCATTCTATTCTATTCTATATTTGAAAACCTAGCCTCTGATCCCTAAATTGAATGCTTGAAATGCAACAATACAGCCCTTTGAGCCCTTTGGATTCCTAAACCTCTCAGTGATTCAGCTTGCAAGGATGTATTAGTGTTAATCCAGGACAACATCTGATGTAAAAAATAATGAATACAACAATGGGTGATGAAAGACCGCTTTTGCCATGAGCAAGAGGCGATCATAACAGATGCTTTGTATTCCAATCATAGCAGGCAGTGCCCAGCTGACTTGGGCACTGCATAATCTCTTACAGTGGTTCACGGCGGTTAACAGCAGCGTCTAGCCAGGCCCACTGCAGTATTTATGACCTGGATCCTGCTGCCATTGTGTATGTCTGTCTGACCGCCTGAGTGCCCCCCCCCTCCCCCCCCTCACCCACACACACACACATAACCTGACTCAGGGTAGTGGCTAGAGGAAGCTTTAGCAGATTAAGGTCCCTCTACACTTGCCACGGCTGAGGCTCTAATCTGAGTTTCACTTAGCCGAACATAGGAGTCAGATGGGCGCGGGCGTGGGATTACACCACATGTGAATGATGGCTCGTCCCGATAAATCCCCTAGCACCCTGGGGAAATGTAGTGTACACTAGGAGGGAAGAGATCGTGTGTTTGTGCGTGTGTGTGTGTGTGTGTGTGTGTGTGTGTGTGAAAGTGTCCCACGTACTTAAGCATCCAGCATCTCCGTTGCCTTTTGCTGATGTTGTAATATTGTGCGGGGATCAAAGCAACTTGGTACAAACTAAAGTTCTGAAAGGCTCACATCAATACACGTCCTCTGATCTCAGTTTTAGGAAAGCAAATGCTCCTCGGTTCAACCTCCCTCCAGTGACCCGCCGCTCTTCAATGGAAAACATACTAATGGGTTTCCCTCTCTCTTATGAATCACGATAAGAATGCAAAACCAAAAACAAAAACGAGCAGCGGCAGCCAAAGTGGGCTGCCAGATGCAATCAAAAAACAGTGGGAATTGGAAGATTTGACTGGGAGTGAGGATGAAATAAGAGAGGGGAATGTAGGTCACTCTAGCAGGCTGAGCAGTGCTGTGACAGATGCCTGTCCAGAGAGTCAAGTGAGAACAAGCCACGGAGTAGATACTTAATATATGACTAACAGGACTAGAGGGGGGGGGGGGGGGGGGGGGGGGGGTGTTGCAGTCAAATATGACAAGATCAAACGAGGTGTGAAGGGAGAAAAAAGAAACGTGCATTAAAGTGGCGTAATATCTCCTCCGTGTTTTCAATGTCAACGTAGGGAGAGGAGGAATGAGGGAATATTCTGCACGCAGCAGCATCTGGACACGGTGGTTTTAATATCTGCATGCCAAAAAAAAATGAGCTATCGCTGGTAGAGAGCCCCTGTAGAGCTGATTGTGTGTCTCTCTATCTCTTGCTGCAGTGTGGAGCTGGACTTCAAGCAGCAGGAGGACAAGCTGCAGCCGCTGATGAAGAGGCTGTGCCCGACGGACGACGCCCACTTCTCCCCCCTGCCTTACCCCCAGGAGGCCTTCACCTCCACCCCCAAACGCAAGTCCAAAGCCGACTCCAAGAAGCACGCACGCTGGAAACTTTGGTTCCTGTGAGAACACAGGACCAACCCCCCCTACTACTGATGCCCAGGATTTATGCATCTGTCTCGTTATCCATCGGTTTTTGTTTTGTTTTTTCTGAGTCACAAATAGAATCCTGTTTTTTTTTTTTTTTTTTTGTAGACCTGGCAAACCAGTTGTAACGGAGAGCTCCGCTATTGGATACTGAACCCGGACTCAGAGATGACAGGATGCGTCATGGAAAACAAGCGTGGATCCCGTGGAAAATTGAAAATTTTGTCACGCTTACCAAAAAAGGATTCAGAGTTATTTTGAACTAATTTCTTGAAACAGGGCGTGAAATTACACCAGGGCAACTTATTTGGAGATCAGCAAGGTGAGAAGAAAAATTTGATTTCCCTCTATCTATTTACATATATTTTTCTAGCTGAAGTCTATGGAGTCCTATTCTATTATATTGGTTCAGCAACTGTCTCAGTCACGTTTCTATTCACCAGTTGGGACTTGTCTTTCTCCCCAACCTCCCTGAGAGGTCGGAAATCCAACCATGATGCTCGTTTCCCTGAGATCCACATCAACAGCATATCACCGTACCGGCAAAGCACAATTAACACTGTTCAGGATACGTTTTCTGCAGAATAATAAAAAAAAAAAAGGACTATTTTGACGATTCCCTTACACATGCAGATCACCTACTAACTATGAAAGAATGAAGACAATGACTGAGCAAGAGACTTGAAGGAGGGAGAGGTCATAGAGAGGTTTATTGGAGCTCTATGATCAAATTTCTATCCATCTCTAAAATGTCTCCTTGAAATAACTGACTTTGAAGTGAAGAATGAATAAATAACACTTATTTTCTTATAAACATTTGCAAAGTTAGACGTCAATGTACTTTTTTCTATATAAATATATATATATATATAACTTATAGCTCACTTTAAGGTTTATTGGAATATATTTATTTGAGCTGCAGCAAAGGGGGCTGTGTATTTGAAAAACTACAGTGCAAAGGATGTGAGTAGTTTCTGAATTTTAATTCATTTTCATATGTCAAACTTAATTCTTACTCTCCTCACAGTGCATATTGTCAATGACAAAAGTACAGTCTAAAGAAAAGATGGAGTCCATACCGTCCGAGTCGCTTCATCAGTATCACACTATAGCTAGCTCTGCTTCAACACACACACAAAAGTTTCAGGCGATTTTTTCTTTCATGCAACGCACTAAATATTATGAGTCAGCTCCTTTGTCAGCACATGCGCTAGTGGTGAGTGGTCAGGGAGGCAGCTGTGATTGTATTCCTACAGTATCCTGCATCAGCTACTACTTCAACTACTGAAGCCAAGCCAGGAGGCCTGAATGTGCCGCTGGCCACAAGCAGAGCCTTCTGCAGCGCAGGGTGGCAGGCATGTAGCCTCGTATGCTTTTTACAACCTCCAGATTTCGCAGGATATTTTCTAGCTTTTCGAGGAACAATTTCTAAAGAGGATGTTAAAAATCAAAAAGAGCTTTTTCTTTCCTTTTTGGTTAATTAGTAGCTCCTGCCCCTCGCCTCCCATCCATCCGATTGTAAAGTGAAAACTCCCGCAGTTACCCCATACAGGGTTCATCAAAGACTATGTACAGCCAAAATAATATTTATATATATATATATATATATATATATATATATATATATGTATGTTGTATAGCATCTAATAGGGCTAATAACATTTTAATGAGTGGGAGAGCAGCCAATATCTAAAAGAAAACATAAAGTTAACAGTGCTTGCAGGAGCAAACGGCCGAAGTCACTCTCAAAGCCAAAAACACTGCCCAATAGAGAGAAAATGTGCCAAAGTGGTTTCAAGGGCATAAAAGACATCTTTTGCTACTGACACAATACATGACAGAACGACTAGGTATCACTGGTTTATAACCTTCAGTATGACCTTGACAAGCTCCGACATGCTGCTTTCTGTTGGCTACATGTGATTCATCACCTCCACTCTTGTACATGGCGGGTTGGATTCTTCAGTAGTTGTACTGTAGCATAAAGAGAGAACTAGATGTTTATCTGTACCTTAAAGAAGTGCAATTGATTTACTATGTGCAATACTGTGTATTTTATACTGTTTTTAAAAAAAACAAAACAACTGAAGGTATTTAATATACAAAATAAAATATGAAAAATAAAAACGGACATCTACAGAGCTCTCAAAGTCTGTAGTCGTCTGAGTATCATTTGCAAAACCATGACTAGCACAGCAGTATGGCATTTTCATGAGACAGATATTGGTTCAAAATTAATTTGGGACTTCACTTGGGGCTGAAAGTTCGAGGATTTTGTATGCAAAGCGAACTACAATAGAATCTAGTTCCTGGGCACAGAGGAGGAGGAAGCTCTGAGAATACACCTACATACACGCCTGTGTTTTTGATGCAGCGGAGCGGCGAGATGAGAGCAGAATACAACGAAGGGATAAGCAGGCCTCGGAAACCTGCTCCTGACCCGCGGCTTAGACTCACAGCGCAGCTCGCTCCCTCGCTCTCCTCGCTGTCATGCCGTGCGGGGGGGTGGGTGGGGGGTGTGCGTTGTGTGTGTTTGCCCGTCGGTGCGGACCACCGAGGGGTGGAGCGGTGAGGTAAACCAAGGACAAAGCTCTAGGGAATGTGCTTCAGAGCCGCCGGGTCACCCTCACATGGGCGCCTAAAGCTCCGGGTGCCACGCTTGAGGGCGACGCTCTCCCCCCTCTTGCCCCCCTATCTTCTCTCACCCATGGCAGGGCTGTCTCCACCGGGCTTCCCTCGGGGGGGGGGGGGAGGGGCTGTTTACAACACAACTGAGGTTACAAGCTTCAAATCAGCTTCCATTCCTACATGCTTTTTAACTCTGCTGTAGTTTGAAGGCGACGAGCGTGCTGTGCCGCTGCATTGACATTGAAGCCCAGAGTCCCGCTGGTTTTCACACCGTGTTGACAGTGAGTACACTTCAGACATGACTTATCGCAGGGTCAATAAACCCAAGAGGACATTCAGTCAATGTTTCGGCGCAGGAGAGGAAAGGTGCAGCGAGTGAGTGATAAGTGTGCGTTCCAGGCATTATGATGCAGTGCCATATCTCACTATGCTTCTTTTCCAAAAGAGCTCTGCAGCACTCTGGCCAGCAAGAAAGAGAGGGAGAGAGAGAGAGAGAGAGAGAGAGAGAGAGAGAGAGAGAGAAAGAAAGACAGAGAGACACAGGGATACAGTGAGAGACACTGAGACAGAGAGAGATACAGAAGAGCCAAAGATACAGAGAAAGCTTTGTTCTGAACAGACGTCATTGCACTGACTGTGTTGCAATGTATTCGGTCAGTGACTGCATGCAGCACAGAATGAGCTGCAGCCCCGAGCCTGTCAGCCCCTCACTGTCAATCAATAACGCAGAGTCCTCCCCCCCTGCAGCTCTCCACTCCATTCCCTCTGCACACTGCAGGCAAACAGGCAAGAAAACCCTGAAGTGCTGCATCCTCTCTGACCGCAACGTGTAGTGGGCTAGTCCAGAAACCGAAGCTCAATAAATACACATGGGCCATCCGGGCGACTGGAGGGCACATCTAACTCTCTAGCGATGTTTCCATTCTCTCCAAAAATGTCTGTTAGCAATACAATGCTATTAATTTTTGACATTTAACAGTCTGTTGACAACGGAGACAACAAAATATGCAAAGGTCAGTATGACTAACATGACAAACTAACAAGAACACAAGGGTTTGGTTCACTGACTCTGAAGTCTTGCCTCCTCGTGTGTATCTACCAGGCTCATCCAGAGACTTCAATTCTAAGAAATGCAATGCAAAGGCATAAAAAGGTAGAACTTAGTGATTTCAGCAGGGACAGCAAAAACGATTTTGTGCTACTCTCCTACCAAAAGTGCATTCGCAAGGGCTCATCACAACTGGTGTGAGGGTGGACGTGAATACAAAAAGACAGAGCTCGCCAGGTCGTCTAATGATGCAAATGTACAGCGATGGTGTGTCCGGGGCCCTAACAGGCGTAGCGCCGCAATGACAACGTAGAACAAACCTGACGCCCCCGGCCCGTCACCGTGATCATTCTCATCAGCATTCTGCGTCCGCCACCGCCGAGCGAGGAAGTGGGCGAGAAAGGAAAAGAGGGGAGAGAGAGCGAGAGAGAGAGAGGCAGAAGACAGAGGAGAAAGTTAATGCATAAATCTAAATGTAAGAGGCTGCCACTCAGAAGAATAAGGTCGGTGGTTGGCTGCGGTGTTGCCTGAGTAGCGGCGCGCAATCTGCCTGCAGAGTAGGCAGCCGTACCCAGAGGCGGCAACAACAGCCCTCTGATTGGAGCGCTACGCCGCGTCTACCAGCCTTAACTGGGTCTCACAGCTGTTAAAAATTCAGTCCCACCTTATTGATCATTAAATAATGATTTGGGGACCTGCTTCAAATGTGGCTCTTAAGAGCAGCTCCTGCTCGCGCGCCCGCTCCGCATCTCTCTACCCTCTTTCTGGCTTTGAGTGACAATTTCAGAGAAGAAAATGGCATGAGTAGACTTTGGTTTCTGCAGCTGACGGCGCAATACTGAGAACAAGGAAAGACTACTGAGAGAAAAGGAAAGGAAAGGTGCTAAGAAAGGTTTCATTCCCATGAAGAATGAGGGATATGGAATTAGTCACCTTGTAAAGAGCTCTGTTTTAGGCTTTATTGTATAGTACTTGAGAAGAAGAGCTGAACGGCTTTCAAAAAGACAAGGCTTTGACGTGACCTCTAAGTCCCTCTGCATAAAAGGACGCCCTGCACACTCCCGCTAAAAATAAATATTACGCAGGTACTTAGAAATTTCAAGGCAGTCAAGTACAGTGGCTCGCTATATGGGCAGCGGCTGACAAAAGGCAGGGGTCAGAGAGGACAATAAGAGCAAGCTGTCTATAGGGGAGCGGAGGAGGGCAGAGGGCAGCCGCAGCACATGTATACAAAGTAGATGCTTTCAATGAGGGCCACGGGAGGTCTGGAGCAGAGCGGTTTCATTAACCAGAGAGCAGGCTGATCTGCTTCACCACTATTCACCGCTGGAACCAGAAAACGTCACTGCACCTCGACCACGAGGGGGGGGAACGCTGAAATGGATGCACTTAGTATAATAGAGCGGAAAGGGGACCTAGGTGTGCTGCTGTTACGGGCGTTGAGAGCCTTTTACGCTAAGTAGCAGGCACGTTCCTCCTCGATGTGGAACAGAAATTAGCGGAGTATGCGAAAGGCGTGATCAAAGGAAAACCATCAGAGTGAAAAATAACAGGGTGACCAAAAAGCAAAGGGGAGGTGGAGAGGCAGGCAGCTGGTCCGAGCTCCGGCAACACATCTACTGTACCAGCGTCCAACCCCATTCTCTCTGTTCTCTCTGAGCGTGAGCCAGGCATGAAGGTGCAGAGCCCACTCTATCCCTGGTGTGGAGATGGAAGGAGTGGAGAGCCAGGGAGAGGGGAGGGGGTGGGGGGGGGGGGCGAGTGGGAGCCCTAGACCCCCTCCGGGCAGCTGGCTGGGAGACAAGGAGGGCAGCGGGGAGGCTTCGGCTCAATACGCGGCTTCATTAGCTTTACATTATGCAGTGTGACGCACGCTGGCGCTCTGTTACACAACAGAGGGCTCCCCATCCACGCGGCGAGCTTGGTGCATTGCTAGGATACCGTAACACAGAGGGAGAGACGGAGAGGAGGAACAGCTAGAGAATCTCTGCAATCCAACACTGCTTTACTGTAATTTAGAAAGGGAGGGGGAGAGAGAGGGGGGGAGTGAGAAAGGACACAGGGGAAAAAGGATGCGAACACATGAAACCATAACACTATTACCTGACACACACACACACACACACACGGTGATCAGTGTGTGTGATAACTCGGGGTACTATTGGCTTCATTAAATCACTCTCTGCCGGTGTGGCCCAGTGACTGGTAATAAAAGCAGATAACCCTCCATTAAAGCAGGTGATGTCGTTTCCTGCTGCTCCCCAGATGGAGAGGGTGCTGTACACGCACGCACACACACACACACACACGCACACACACACAATAAATCAACCAAGACAGGAGGAGGTAGGATGCTAAGGCGACCGGCGAGAGCCAGCATCACACCGCAATCCATTTCACAGGGAAAACGTCTCTCGTCATTTACCTGCATTTAAATGGACCATCAAAGTACCTTAAAGTGCCCTGGGAGAAATTTCCATCATCATTGAAACTGTGCATGAAACAGCATATTTTCATTACCCGGGTCTCACGTACGCCTGCATTCCCTGTTTTCAAAGTCACATCACAAGCTATAGGCGACTCTAATGAAAACAGGCGCCAACCGCATCCATAATGCAACGAGTCAAAGAATACGGAAGTTGATATTCTTATCACTGTGGGTGAGGACTCATGAAAATGGATGAAGGTTTCGCCGTACGCGTCAGGCAGACAGCATATTTATGGGATGACTGATAAGCGCGTTAATTGCCATTGAGCTCCAGCCGAGAGAGTGATTGGGAGACGCATGCTAACGGCATCGGACGGGAATACAGTGATTAGATTACAGTACCCAGGCATTAGAAATGCTCTCCGTAATAAATGACGGATCACACACACACACACACACACACACAAACAAACACACAGTGAAACAGCAAAAGCAAAACACACACACACACACACACACACACAGGCAAATAGAATTGGCTTCTCTAACCGCAGAAGATAAAAGATTAAAGCAGTGGAGAATATGAGGAGATCAAAGCCACTCTTGGATTGAGGTTGTGTGAAGCATTCTGCCAAGGTAGACTGGAACATTAATGATAGCTTTGGAATGGAATCGGAGTTGCAGTGGGGCCTGTGGGAGTTGAGGGGGTTGTGGTGAATTCGGAGTGTGTGTGTGTGTGTGTGTGTGTGTACGAAAGCCGGCGGGATAGGGAGAAACATGGAGAGACAGAGAGTCAGTAGTGGTAGTACTAATAATAGGTAGAGTAGTGAGAGAGAGAGAGAGAGAGAGAGAGAGAGAGAGAGAGAGAGAGAGAGAGAGAGAGAGAGAGAGAGAGAGAGAGAGAGAGAGAGAGAGAGAGAGAGAGAGAGAGAGAGAGAGAGAAGTAGAGAGAGACTTACGATGTGAGGCGAGTCGCGGCCCATGGAAATGACCGTCCTGTTAACCGTCCTCAGCAGCTTCTCCATGATGATCTGCACATGCCACTGGGTGGGACCCTGCAACAATACACACACACACACACACACACACCATATGTGAAGGCACATGGGGGAGAGGGGAGACATTGTAACTTGTAACATGAGAAACAATTTAAAAAGGAAAAATCCACCTTACCTACTTATACATTGTTACATATATCTGTGATATTGTAATTTAAGTGTTGTAATCTACTTTTTTGATGTACCCACCCTCCCTCAACCTGTCTCGTCTGCTTCAGTTATCCATTTCTTACATTTCCCAGAATGCCTTTTGACAAGCCCCAGAGAACAGGCGTGAACTTGCTGCATTCAGCTGATGGTTATACATGTAGGTGGAGCGAGCAATAGCAGTAACGAGAGAGAGAGAGAGTTATTCCAGTTGGCTGCGCCCCTTACTCAAAATACACCATGTCTTGTGGCTACATTGCATTCTGGTCTATTGAGGCTACTGTCAGTTTTGGTATCTCTTCTTCTTCTCCAATGGATTTCCTCCCTGTGTGATTACTGAACGTTGGTGCAAAATAAGTCTAGAAAGAAGCCCTCGCTCTTTGGTTCTGAGGGACTGACAGCAAAACCTGACCATTGATGTGTTAGATTGCTGAAAAATTTTCTCCTATCAAACTCCATTGTAGCTGCAGTGGAAATATCTCAGTGTGACATTATGTTGTCTACATTTGGCCAGTTATCTGCGGGATTAAGGAAAATACACCACCAAACAGCAAAATGGCCCAGAAATGCTATATACACTGCCAATAATTGCCAATAGCCATTTTATTAACAATGTTTAAGTGCTTTCGGGTGGATTCTTCCATTAATTTCTAGAAATGTGACTGCTGTTGCTACTAATCTTTGAACAGATATTGCTAACCAGAAGATGGGGAGCCCCGAACGTGGCGAATGAATAAACCAGTGAGTTCCTTGCTGCTGTTTTTGTGGTGCCAACACAGAGCAAAGAATCTGTTTGTCTCCATCAATAGATATGAGAATTGTTGATACGGTTCCCAGCATACAAGGGTTCTGGATTGAAACTCTGAAGTTACTTGGAGGACATTTCTTGCCACGAAACATAACAGATGTGATTGATGCAGCGACGATGATTTATATATTGTGAATCCCTGCTTTTGGAAGGGAAAACATCCCCAGGGCAGCGATACTTTTGTCAAAAGTGGGACAATTTTCACTGGACTTGCCTATTAGTGGGTTTGAGCGAGCAGAGGGCCGTCTCTTACTGTCTGTTTCAGTCTGTGGGGGAAATCATCTAAGCGAACCCGGCTCTGCGGCGTCGGCCTAAACTTTCAATAATTTACACAGCTGTTTCTGCTGCTCAAACACACTCGCGCGCGCCAGTTCACGCACGCACGCACACAGACACACACAAATATTCACAGAAAAATGAGCCGGAGCACTGAGGAGAATAAATTCAACTATCTGAGGTGGGAGCTTCGGCTATTGCCTTCCAATGCATCAGGTATGACGCACATCTATGGTGAAAGCCCACATGACTGCCTGAATGCTTCCCGCCTCTGACGCTCTTTAGGCTGGTACAACATTTGATTCCCTGACTGTTTTTTAGAAGAAAAAAAAAAAAGTTATGCTTCAGGCCGTACTGAATTCATACACAAACCCAGTGCATGGTTGGAAATCACTTGTGAATTACTGTTTTTCTCTCAATCCATTCACACATGAAAAAAAAATCCAATCCTATCCCTTGGTCCTAATAAGGAACAGGCTAGATGATGATGAAATGAAAGTTATACAGAAGAACACAGAACAAGGTTTCCATTTCTACTACTTTAAAGGATGGTCCTGCCTGTGTGCGCATGTGAGTCTAGGAGAGTGTGTGTGTGTGTGTGTGTGTGTGTGCGTGTGAACGTGTAAGAGAGGTATGAACGAGACAGCGAGGAAGAGACAGGTAGCGTCAGAATGAGAGAGAGAGAGAGAGAGAGAGCAGGAGAGAGAAAAGGAGTGGGAGAGGTAGATAATCCCTACAGAGTGGAGTGTGGGAGGTCGGGCCGCGGTGATCGATGGTGAGTGGGAGTCTGAGGGGGGCGGGGGGGGGGGGGGGGGGGGGCAGGTGTCTGGGCGCGGAGGATGAAGACACAGAGGTGCGTGTGGTGTCAGAGTGCGTGTGTGTATGTGTGTTATCATGTGTGCATGTGTGGTTGAGACTGTGTGTGACGGATGTAGGGCCCAGTGATTGCTGCTATGATTGCTCACTCAACATGTACACTACCAGTCAAACGTTTGGACACATACATTTTCTTTATTTTTACTATTTTCCACTTTTTAGAATAATAGTAAAGGCATCAAAACTATGAAATAACACAAATGGAATTATGCAGTGACCAAAAAAGTGTTAAACAAATCAAAACTATCTTATATTTTAGATTCTTTAAAGTAGCCGCCCTTTGCCTTGATGGCAAGGCAAAGGCTTTGGAAAGAAATTCATACATAGGATCAACTTCACTATTTATATTTGTCTAAGAAACACATTTCAAGCATTTAAGCATAAGCCTTTAGATCAAAATGGCTTTAAGATAATGAAAAACATTCAATCAGGTGTGTCCAAACTTTTGACTGGTAGTGTAGACTTCATGCTGCCATATGGTGCTCTCGCTCTAAAACAGCGAGGGCAAGCACAGCAGAGTCCCTCACCATGTTCCTGGAGCCCATTCATGATGCTGAGGATGGCCTCTTGCCACCCAGAGCAATAAATTACACAGTACAGCTGACTACACTAGTTAGTAAATTAACACTGCAGTCAAAATGTGCTCCTTCTCTGGAGGAAGATGCCCTCTTGCCACACAGAGCAATAAATTAAATTCAGAATAGTGCACTAGTTTGTAGCCGTTCAGTGAGTGGAATGTTTTCGTTCTTTGGAGAGGAACTCTTGGATCCCCCAGTTGTCCTGCGGTACACCCCAGAGTGAGAGAGTAAATAGAACAGTTCCTCACCACGTCCTTCCTGTAGAGCACCTCCAGGATGTCACTGAGCAGCTGGCAGCAAGCCTTCAGCTCCTCCTGCTTCTCCAGGTGGAACTTGAGCTGGTCTGTCATCAGAGGCAGCAGGATCTCGCGACAATCTGCAGGGACACCACCACACACACACACACACACACACAGCCAGTTAACACACGAACCAGATGATAGATTACACAAGGCGGTACGGCATACGCTGTATGCTGTGCAGATGCACGCAGCTTGTTAACGGCTTCCTCGCGGCGCAGAGGATTAAAGTACAACAATGTACAAAGTGAAATTATTAATTAAAACAATTATGGCAAAAGCTCCCAAAATCCCTCGGAATGGTGACAGTACAGCAGCACAACTGTCAGAACAAAAGCCTGTCGGAGCCGGAGACACTTTCATAGCAAACTTCCCTAAAAATATCAGGCAGACAAATGCAGAGTCTAACCACCTAGTGACCGGAACGACATCTACACACTGGCTTGGAAAATGTGGCTGGACAAAATGATCCCCCTCCCATAACACATGCTGCTGTGATGCCCTTGACTAAGGCACCTAAGTGGACCTGCCCAGTGGGCAACAGTGAATGACTGCAGTTGTGCCGGTCAGCTTTAAAATGGGAATGCAACTGTAGTGTGAATGTCATGCAGGGTGTTTCTGAAAAAAGAGTGAGCATGCTGAACAAAACTTCTCCGGAAAAACGACCGAACAAAAACAAACAACTTTCTCGCTAACTTCTTTCTCGCTACCTACTCCCACTTCAGAACATTTGATTAATACTACAGAATATTAAACCCATCCAAGGAGTTTATCTGATGTCGGCAGTGACATCAAACGGTGAATTTCCATAAGCAGAGGGTAGAGAATTTGGGTGGCAAATGGACAGGGAGGACAGCAGTGATAAGCCAGACAGTGAGAGCACTCGCATGGAAGGTAAACCTAAGGCAGTCCGCCACAAAATTATCATATTTTTTATTAAACACCCCGATTCCAATCCAGCGGTGTGTGTGTGTGTGAGTTCACCATGTGTGGGTTCATATTCAAAGCCTGGGGGACAAATACTGGAGTTGGGTTGGCTCAATTAGAAGATGGGGAGCAGGGGTTGGGGGGGTTTGGGGGGAGTTTTTTTTATTGCTTTGGGGAGAGGATGGCAATGAAAACAGCTGGGAACACTAAAAGTAGCTCCAGATTAGACAGGGGATGAGGAAGGGGACAGAGGGTTGGAGAGGGTTGGAGAGAGAGAGAGAGAGAGAGACACTTAATGCGGCCCAGTTCTTGGTCAAGGAGAACAAAGATATCTGTTGTGGAAGAGCAGCGGGATTTTTCTGTCCACTGCTCCATGCAATTGGTGGTATTGAGGGGAGAAAATTAATGACCCTCTGTAAAAAAAAAAGAAAAAAAAAAAAAGAAAATTCCCCTTAATTGGAAAGAGCTCCAGCTACGGCGGCTCTGCCTCGCACATCAGGGGGAAAACAGGATTGAGCAGCGCCGTCTACAAGGGCGTGACCTATCAGTGTCCCCGCACGGTGCACCAGTGACACACACACACACACACACACACACACACACACACACACGCACACACGCAGACAGGCAGCATCATTATCAGTGCCATCTTAGAAGAAAGCAGAAGAAGAAAGAGCATTTTCGCAGAGTGTAATCACCGCCGATACTGTGACAGACTGCTGGGACAACACAAAACGCGTCAAACGGCTTTCTCCGTAATGACAAGGTGCGGCTCTAAGTAGACACCCAGCTATGGATTTCTGTTCACAATCAATAGGATCCCTCTGCCTCATAGAGAACGGTGCAGCTTTAATAGGCCAATCAACTGGAATGAAATGAAATTTGACTGCATTACTTATCTAAGGAGCGCGCACACACACACACGCGCGCATGCACGCACAGAAAAAAAGCTTTGCCAATTGTCAATATTGCTCAGGGCCATGTGATAAACAGCAGGATGTAAAGCATAATGAATAGCATGAACTGTACTGACCTCTTCACAGACAACACCCAGAGGCGGTCCCAACTTACTGAGCAAGCATTCAATCAGTGTTTTACACTCTCGGACTCCCTGCTAAAGGGACTATATGAAGAACTGAACGCTGGAGAGATTCCATCGCAGTGGCCTAAGGAAGAAGAGGTCAGTGTTTTTTGCTTTTTTTTTACTAAGCTAGACTACCATAACACGGCAGCAGCCATATTTATGACTGCTGTTTGCATCTTTGTTAGAGGCAAGTATCTTCAGAAGCCGTTTCCATTCTACCTTCAGCATTACTGGAATGCTTTATCCATAAGCCACAGAGCTGCACACAGAGACCGTGACGAGGCTGCGTAATAAAAGTGTAACAAACGCATTACACAGCGATTAGCAATTTAACAAATACAGGCTGCCGCAGGATTGGAAATTTCCCATTAAATGAGTTAAGCATTGATTAGTGCATCAATTACGCAACAATTCTCTTCTAGCAATCTAGGAAATCTCGCTCGGCTGCTGGACTTCACATGAATAGCATTTAATTAATCCTAGTGCAAACGCAATTATGACAAGGCTCCGACTGGAAGACTGTAGACAGGGCCCGATCGGTGAATGATTATTTCTTTTCAATGCCGTTAGAATTAGAATAGAGAGAGAGAAAAAAAATCGGGCACAAGCAGATGTTTTTTAAGTAAGGAATAAAAAAAAAATGAACAGTGAACCTTGGTACAACTGATCTGGAAAGGACCGGGTTGAACAGTGCATTAGCGGTTCAACCTTGGGTTTAAGAGCTTAAGAACACTATGTCTGATGGCAGCATTGAGGCCAGGCTGCTCCACAATAGAGCTATTATTCATATAAAGCTTTCCCTGGTAAACACCTGAAATGAAACGTTATGTTTTGTAAGAACTCGCCTGGTCAGTTGTTAGCTAGTCCTGATAGAGAGTGACAACCATGTCTGCACTAAAATATTTTTGGTGCTGTGGGATTGAGGACTAAGCTGCCCGCCAGTTATAGCTTGGAGGGAAAGTGTGTGTGTGTGTGTGTGTGTGTGTGTGTGTGAGAGTGCGTGCTTAGTAATCTTCCAGGGCTTGAACACAAAAGCAAATCTCCTATCTGAGGGTGTCTTACATTGTGTGGAGTGTTTAATACCTTGTTTTTGCAGAGCTCCAATCCTCATTCCCTTTGCGCCTCCTCCAAACTCAAAACACACACAGACCGTAACACACACATACATACACACACAACCACACACACAAACAGTGGGGCCCCATGTGTGCACATGCCTGAATGGACATGCACGTGAGCGCACACACACACACACACACACACACAGAGCTGGTAGCAGGGTGGGAGTGGGAGAAGCAGACTGGAACTATCGAGCTCAGCCATGAGCGCTCTCCTCAAACTTCCAGCGCAAACAGATTTTAGACGCTACAGTGATTTTCCCCTTTACCACAGACCAGGAGAGCAGCTGACATATTTGTTCTCTTCCAACGAGCCCATTTGCAAGTGATTTATGTGCCCGTCCCGCTCTCTCCTTTTACATTATCGAGAGTGAAGGTGACACATTGTCTGTGCCCCCAAAACAAAAAAAAAACCTCTTCCCAGTTTTCCAAGTTCATTACGTTTTCATCTGCGGTGGGGGAACTACGCGGGCATACCAATCACATCCGACACGCTGCATTTCAATTTCAAACATGGAGAGGAACCCGTGAAAAAGGGACGTCATCTTATTGTCCGAAGGCACCGTTTTAAACAGAAATAAGCCCATCGGGGACGGAAAAACACAAATGCATTTAAGTCATGTTTTTTACATGAAAACGGTTAATATGTTAATCATTGTGCAACATACAGGGGGAAAAAACACTCCCATCAGCAAACATATTCAATGCATATTGATGAGAGCGCGGAGACAGAAAAGAAACTCCATGTTGAGGGCCATGCATCCAGTTAGCTGCCTCTCGCTGTGCGTCCGTATGCTCGCTACATTTCACTCTGGGATTGGCTGGCCGGGGAACCTATCAGTGACCACCTGGGGATGTCAGGCCACAATTAGCATGAAGAGTCCTATAGGAGTGTGGGCACTTAGTACGGCTGATTAGGACGCCCTTAAACACTGTCTGGCCGACTCATCTGCTCGGCTCAGCGGTCATTATCTGTAATAAAACAACAGGATGTGGAGTTCTGCTTGACACTGATGGGGACAGGATCATTTTACTTTGCGATTAAGCGTTCCGTATCACTCTTTTTCAAAGCACACGACAGACAACTGGGCACATTCAAAGCGCCGGCGCGTGCCGTTGTTGTGAGAATTGAGCAGCGGGAAAGCCCATATCTACATCCTCAGCAACAGTCCTCCCGCTGATCAGCAGGCCGCTCACAAGCATCGGGGAGGCGTGCATGCCCACTGTGTAATTACAGCATCAGATCAATACTAATGACCAAGGGGCCACGCGCTGAGCTTTCTCTTCTCTATAGCTACTCTCCAAACTGGTCAAAGCACTAATCAGACGATGATACGGTGCCAAAGTATGAAAGCGTTCGGCCGTTAAATTGAACACAAAGCGGTTTACATGTGATGTCTAATATCAGACATGTATTCAATAAGACGAACTTCGCGTTGCACCCAGTCCGAGCTCCATTCCACCATTCCACTCCCTTTATGCTGAACTGATCAGCGGACAGCAGGGGGAAAGAGAGCAGCCTTGCAGGTGGGACAGTTGTTGTCCCATTCCTCTACATTAGCTGACCGCTCCGGGCCGTGTGTTGGCCCCGCCGGGCGCTTTGAATTACCGCTGTGCTTTTGTGCTGGTAAGAGCTTTTCATTTAATCCGACCGCCACGTGGCGGTGTGTGTGGATGGAGACCCCAACGTGCGGCCACAGGACTACTGCCTGTGACAAAATGCCTCGCCGCCCCGCTCACCCCGGGCCTGGTTAGTCATTGTCCTCATCGACTGCCCTCACCTTTGACGGCGGCGCAGCACGGCCAAAATAAGTGCGTGTGTGTGTGTGTGGGGAGAAGCAGGGAAAGAGAGAGAAAGGCCACAAAGAGGGAAAGAGGGACACAAATTATTACCTGACAAACACACTTGGAGATAGAGATTAAGAATCAAAGACAGGGAGGGAGGAAGAGAGCGAGAGATTGAGTAGATGGGAGTGCTGACATTTTGATACAGACATATGGGGTCTGTAGATACAGGTGATTAGCGGTGGGTTTGCGTAATTCCCCCAGATAACAGGAGGGATTTCCACTATGCCTCACGATGACCTTTACCGTGAGCTCACACAGGGCACCCTGGGGGATGCAGGTGGTGTGTGTGTGTGATTGCTTGCATGAATGCGTTTTGAGTGGAGGTGCATGCATTGGAGCAGTGTGTATGTGTGTGTGTGTGTGTGTGTCTCACCGTGCTGGGTAAAGAGGTCACTGTGGACGATGTCGATCAGACAGTCTAGCTTCTGTTTCACCAGGCGCCCCAGAGGGACCTTTAGAATGAACTCGGTGAACAGCTTGCTACGGAGACAAAAGGAGGACAATAAACACAAAGGTTAAACTGGTCAAGCAGCTCAGGCTTGGCTGAGTGTTTCATTGAATGCCAATCATCCAAATCGCGATGAACTCCCATGGCTTTCTTCTTGCTTCTGTCGCATAAAGCTGCGGTATAAAAAGGTGAGGTGCACAGAGTCTCGTGCGCCACTGCTGGTTTCATATATCAAGGTGTACCGACATGAAGCTCAAACTATGAACATTCAACAGTGCTGTCCCTCAAAGACAAATCCGCATTCATGCACAGACGGGAAGCCGGGGGTTTTGTCCTCAGCGAGGAGGCCGGGTGCTTGTTATGCTGGCAAGCCGAGGCTCAAGGAGGAGAGAAGGGGTTCTGGCAGGGGATGAAACGCTCTCCCCCCTTGGCTTCAATTTAGTCGCCTCCCGCTCAGCCAGGTTTGTGCTAACAACAAGAACAACCGGTGCCGCCTTTTGCTAAGGCAGGAGAAAAGCCCGGTCTGCGATTTGTGGTTAAGTGAATAGCTCATACTCACTGCTTTCAGAGCAAAGGAGCTGAGTGGCGGAGGGCTACTGCAGGTGTGCGCAAGAAAGAAAAAGAAAGGCAACCGAATGATGAAATTAAACAGAACAAAAATTAAAAAATTAAACAAAAATGTGTCAAATGGCCATTGAATGGCTCCCCTGGTCTGGGTGAATGTTTCTTTTCTGGCTGCACAACACAAAGAAAGAGTGGCTGGAGGGAGTGTGGGAGGAAGGTCACGTTGCTTTCAATCCAGCCAATTCAGAGTGTAGATTATCTTTACCATCCAAAAATGTAAAAAGTTTTGCGCGTCTTATCTTGAAAGAAAGAATTACGACTGAACATTCTGTGTATAACTAATAAATAACAGTTTCACTTTTGAATGGATTTAAATGAAATAGAATTAACCTCACACCTTGGTGGGAGGCAGAGATAAATGGTGAATCAAACAGAGAGAGAGAGAGAGGGTGAGAGAGAGATAAAGAAGCCGGAAAAAAAATGCAGGGAGTTATAAGAGCTGAACAGAGAGACGGTGGGTGAGCGAGAGCAGAGAGGGAGAAGAAGGGATGACAGGGTGTCTTCCGCCTCAGATCAAAGGCTCCCCCCCCCCCCACACTGTGGCTGTGACGGCGGTGGAGTGCAGGCCAGAGGCAGCGATAGGCGGCCCTGTCTGGCTCAGACTCAGCTGTGGAAATGGCAGCTGCCAAGGCGCTGGATGTGGGCGAGTGGAAGGGGACTCCTTGCTGTGTGCTTCTCAACCCCTGAAGGATACAGGTGCCATGCTGTGTAAGCTCCGAGCCGCAGAACATGCGACGTACACCCTTACCTCCGCGGGGGAGAACAGAGAGAGAGAGAGAGAGGCACTTTGACACCGGTGTCCTGCACCGTAAACTGAGACGTCTGTTTGGTCAACCAGCAGCGCTTCTTTTTCCTTGCTGGACTAGACTTATGTGAGTGTGTTGCAGTATTTGCTGTGTGTCAGAGATGGAAAATATGTGCATGCATTAATATATATGTGAACGGTTGTGTGTTCAGGACATGCTGACAGGTGGAAGCTCAACCTCTCTTCAGGGGTTGGCTGTGTCAACAGTCTGTCATGGGTGATTTGACAAGCACATGGCTTTGGCCCTTTGCGTGTGGCGGCACTCACGAGGCATGTTAGTCTTGTGTTACACACTTGGCCTATTTCACTCCTCTAGTTACCAGAGACAGACAACAAATTCACCGCCTGCAACAATTCACATTCAGTGTTTCCACATTTTTGACCTTTTACTCAACATTGACATTTTGCAAGGCTTTCATTTCCAGGTATTTGCATATATCTGAACACCAAAGTCAGTATTCTTTGATTATTGTGACAAAAATGCTTGATTTTGTGGCAGTATTTCTATAAAAATCTGCACAGCAATGTACTTTCCTTCACTGTGCTTTAATCAAAGTTGTAATGATCTGGTTCATTAGACTTAGATTATATGCGAGACTGTTAATTGGAATAAAATAGTGATCATTTAGAAACACGGCTGTCCCTCACAAGTTTTTAAAGGAAGCAAACTGACTGGCAAAACTTCAACCCCCTTTTGAAGGGACGTCTGCAAGAAACTTTCCCAACTTTCTGGAAGGATTCCCACTTGAATCGTCAGCTTCCCACAGAGCTAAAGCCAATTTCCAATAAGAGACAGCCAGCGGATGGCTTTGACTGCAAACTACACTGGAAGTGGAGATGCCAAAATGTCATTATCCACTGTGGAGGTCAGCCTTAGGGGGCTGAATAAGACCTCAGGCCTGGGGCTGGGGCTGGGACTGGCACGGAGTTACAGTCAGGTAGCCGGCTCTTCCTCCTCGGCCCTCAGGCCAAGTCAATAAGGGGCCACAGGGGTCTGGCAGAGCACCGAGGCTCGGGCCCTGGCACTCAATCAGCGGATGCGCCGCAGTATAGCAGCCTCAAGGTTGGGGAGGTTGGCTGGCCCGCAGTCTCCCCAGTCTTTTCATCTGGGCTGCATATAATACACTAACCCAGACACCGCTTGTTAAGGAAGAGGGGGAGGGGGAGGGAGAGAGGAATCCAGTGGGGAAACCTGAATAAACACAATTATATTCATATTTCTCTGTCAAAGATCTGTGAAAAACTACTGTGGTACCGGGAAAAACTTTTGTTCAGATTTTCTTTGATGATCAACCGCCCCTGTTAAGTTTTTTAAACCCGAGACTGAAACAGTGGTTCCCAGCCTTACTATCTCCGGGGCCCTGAATTCAAAATATACCACCTTCTTCCTCTTTAAATACATCCTGCCCAATAACAATCAGAATTTTTATTTTTATATGACATCTGCTTTGGTTGTTCCATCTCTGAAAAAATATGAAAACCACGAGGATACTCATTTTATGTCAAGTTTTCTGTCTGTGGGAATCGCTGGACTAGAACATTACAAGTGTCATCCAGAGAGTAGGGGAGACAGGGGTTGGTTGTTACTTTGCTTATTACAGACACACTCAAGGGAGTTGTGTAATAATCTTCATCCCAAAAAGGTACCCTCTTGTGCTGAGCATACCCATGTGGTGTGAGTATTTTTTAGTATATTTCATATGTTGAAGTAAATTCTGTGGGATTTTCATAATGAACTTTTGTATGTTTTTTATATCTATCGCAGTTGTCAATGGAAAGGGGGAGAGGGATAGCTTCAATTTAAGCTTATTTAAATAAACTAAAACGTTTGCTCAAGAGGTGATATAGGGACAGTTGTCTCAGTGCCAACCAACCCCTATTATAACAGAAAACATATTTTTATAAACAGTTATTTACTTCTATTCGTTTATAGGTAGAGAGAAAAGTGAGAAAAAAAAAAAATGACATCTTACACCCACACAGGTCCATAAATGTGCCTTTACATATGCAGTGGTTCACAACTTAAAAATCCCCCAAAGTTGGCGTGAGTGTAGCAGGGCAGGTCCTGATTGGTATTCAGGTTTTCTTAAATGCCACACAATACCCACAACTTTCCAGCCATTCTCCAGAGCAAATAATTATTTGATAAGCACAATAAAGACTGCTATTTTGCACATTTTGGTGGTTTGGTGTCTCCAGCATATAAAAACAGCTATAAACATTTAAGAACGTTTCTGTATTTGAGCTCAAACCACTGAAAAAAAATGTAGGGATAACTAACCCCACACCTTGAGCCAGCCCACCCTGCAGTCAGGGCTTGTTGTCACATTGTGTCGAGAGTGTCTTTGATGGTTAATAAATATTTGTTAAGATAATCTGAAACTATAAAAGAGATATCCATTTTTGCCCAAGACCTTAAGCTTTCTACTGATGTTGAAATTAATTTTGTAAGACACTCTGAGTCAGAGAAATCCACAAGAGAGCATAAAAGTGTGCCAACCAGCCCCTATTTCCCCTACTGATTCCCACAGACATCTCTCCCTCTCTCCCTCTCTGTTCTTCTCCTCTCTCTCCTACCCTTCAGCAGAATAAAGATTGCATCATTAGGAAAAGTGGTTTACTCTTTATTCACTCCCATTAGGCTCAGTCTGGTCATAAGTAACCTGCCCATTTCATCTTCCTGCTGATGTTCCTGTCTATGTCACCGAGTGACATAGACAGGAACATCATCAGTCACTCTGGATAGAAACACCGGGGCTGGTGTCGGTATATGAGAGTAAACAAAATGTTTACAGATGATGAAATGTTTACAGATGATGAAATGTCTGACGAATACGTAGATGAAATATGCGTTTTTAAAGACTCATTTGAAGCTGAAATGTATTTCAGTGCACATATTGGAAAGGCTTTCCTAACAAATTTGTAAGTATAATGCTTTATAAATGAGGCCATCCTATTTTATTTTTCTGTGTTGTGTCCCTTTAGCATAAGAGATTAAAGACATTCAAATGGGACAGAAAATCAAGGGCACACCCATGAGGCATTTGTTATAAATGCAGTGTCCTTTCAGGTCTCAGAAACTGTTTTCTGTCCTCAAGACACATGGTATCGAATTTTTGGTTACAGGTGCTGAAGTTCATTTGCATTGGAAAAGATATACAGTACATTTACATCACCAAATGAACACTTTACTTATAAAAACAGAAAAACAGTTTAACATTTTAAACAATGCATTGCAGTAAAATTAGTATGTTGTACTTCATTTTCTAATTCATTTATCATAAAATGGTGAGCATAAAGTAAGATATAGCAGATGACAATAACAGCAGAGAACATTAACTGAAATGGACACTTTAGTGGAGCAAGCACAGCAGGTTTCCTAGGCAACCTGAGCGTGTTTAACCAATGCCCATCACAGTACATCTGGTGAATGTTGAGTTGCTGAATGGAAAACAGCCCAAGTTAGAGAGCCAGGAGAGTGAGTGGTGTTTCTGCCTCTCAGCGGCGGCACAATATGCCATCAGCTTGTTAGGCATGTATCTAAACATGAAATTTTAATTCAAGCGGGCGCCTCGAAAAATAAAAGCAAATAAGATTTCTATTTTCATTCCCCCCGCAGAAGGACATTTAAGTTTAATTTGGCCATTTTCTATACAGTAGATTGGCTTTAATGAGTCGCTGTGCCACTCGGCAGCGGCACCCCCTCCGCTCAGAGAGAAGTTCACTGAAAGAAGAATTCTGCGTATGCACATTACCATCAAGTACAGAAACAGTTCACTCACAGAGCTGCATGATCTGCTAGGATGACAAGCCCTCTTCTACCACTGTATACTTTCCTTAAAATTATAGTTGTCTATTGTGGGGTCAGTGTAACAACATTAAAGCATGGATATACAACGGATCATTTGAAATTACCTCAGTTCCTTGGGATCAAAGACCAGCTTGACATCGTTGACGATGGTGGGAATGTACTTCAGTGCCGCACCCTTAACAAGAGAACCAAGAAACATGATCAGAACAGCATTTTCAGCTTGAAGTTAATTAATTTAATTCATTCATTCATTATTTAGTACTTAGTAAGCAACTCCATTGCATATAATTTAGTGTCGAAGTAAGTTTCCCGCAAATGGAGTGTAATTGTGTCTTGTAGCTTCATTGATTGTGTGTCCTCTAGCCTGGACTCGCCCCAGACAGTTCCTCGGATGAAAATATTGGGCCTCCCAGCAACATGAATGCTACAGCTGTTAAACCAAATTTTGCCTTCTGTGGGCCACAAACTAGAACAATAAAACTCTGAATGAGCTAGATTGAATCCATTTGATGAGCAACATGTTTGATGTGACTGACTCTATTTGTGTGTGCCTGCACTTCTATAAACAGCCCATTAATGGCAGATGAGGTCGTACAGAGCCAAAGTCAGGGCCTTCATATCAGCCACTTCTGCTCACATTCAGTAGTGTGGGTGCATCTGATGAGTGGGGATAAGTGACAAGGACTTGTTCTATAAACCAACCCGAGTCTCTTGAGCTCGACTTGAAGTCTCTTCCTGTCTGTCTGTCTATGTCCTTCTGTCTATCTTTCAATCTATCAATCTGAGAGTAGTGGGCCACGATCTCCAGTCTCCAGTAGCCCATCCATACCATGATAAAGTCATCAACTGTGTGCCGAGTGGCTGATTACAGAGCCATCCGTTAATAATGGGGAGCGATAATCTGAGCTGACACCTCCCACTCTAACTGACTGATCTAAATGCCAGCCAAGGTGAGTCGGGGTGTTTATACAGCATCTGTGCAAATTAGCGGCAGTGCCAGTCTGTCTCATACGGGTTGATTACCCAGACAGATGTAACACACTGGACATCACCTGCTACAGTCAGACTGTTTGTCATTGTGCGTGGTTTAGTTGAGAGACCGCTGGAAACGTGTGACAGCTAATTAGCAATGTTTGAATGAAGTTAGTAAGGGAGAAAATACTAACAACTTTGTTATTGACTTCAGTAAATGTAACGGCGTCATAGTAAATTCTGTCACAGCTAAGAGCTGTGACTTGTCTTATTTTCTTGTAAAAAGTGCAGAACACATTTCTGGACATCTCGGCATCCACTGGCAGAGATTTCAATCAGAGCTACACTGTCTGCATCTTTGCCTTGATTTTTCAAACAAGGCTACAGTCATGAATTCCAAATAAAACCCTGCTTTAGTCTACTCCCGCCTTATTAGTTGTGGTTAGTGTTTTAGCACTTTGTTATGCATCACTGAACCGCCTCACCTCCCTCCACAGACACAGACAGACAGACTTGGAGAGGCTGAAAGTTGAATTTCAAAAGGCATTGTTTGACTCTCAAGTATCAAACATCTTCAGTTAGAAATCCTGCCTTCCGATAAAAAGCAAACTGCATCTGTTGGCCCGTTGGAAAAGCTATTTTAACAAAAACTTTTTCCCCCCACTATGTTCTCAACAACAACTAAACTCCCACCTGTTGTGTGGGGACGTGCTGTGTGAAGCAAGTCTCAGAGGAGTTGTGTCTCTTGCTCCTGCTACTCCTGCTATTTGTGTCTCAGTCACCAGACGTGTGCAGTTGTGTGTCAGTTAAAGTGTGTGTGTGTGTGTGTGTCCAGATGCTCATCAGGATGCGGTTTCGAGGTGTGACTGGGACTGCTTATTAGCTTCCACCTGTCACAGTGCTTTCACAAGGGCTGACTTAGGGAGAAACCAGGATTCCTCGCTTTCAAGCCCGTTCCTCAAGATCAATTTTTAATTTACTGACAGTAAAGCTAATATCTCACCCAATTACACAGCAACTGACTCCTAATTGACTCCGGGGCATCTCCTATGGTTGAGTGTGCACATGCATCTGCTGTAGGTGTGCCCAGGTGCATGTGCATTGTTGATTTTGTTATCTCTGGATGCGTGTGTGTACGCGAGCGTGTGTGTGTGTGTGTGTGTGTGTGTGCGCATGTGTGTTTTGCAGTGTTGGGGTCAAGGACAATGAAATGCAAACACACTAGAGGGAGCTTGAAGGCAGGAGGACAAAGTGAAGGCAAGGCAGTGAAAGAAATACCTTGAGGAGCAGCTAAAGAGGAGAAGGCCAGAGGAGCCCCAGATCACAGGACAGTCAAGGTCAGAGTGAAAGAGACAGAGAGAAAAACACACACAAACAAACAAACAAACAAACAAACATGTACAGACAGGCAAGAGACACCAACACAGACCAAACATAGGAATGTATGGACAGGAGAAAAACTTCAAAAGGCTAGGGCTGTACAATATAACAAAACAAAAGTAAACATCTTCTCGCCCTCAACAAACCGGTCACCTTGACCTGTTACTGTAGCGCCCCCCTTGGGCTGATCAGTGTAATTTTGTTTCAATTTAAATGCCAGAAAGCAGTGGTGAGATGTATCATTCCTCCAAGTTTTGCTAAAATCTGATCAGCGGTCACAGAGACTGAGATCGCTTGTGACAGATAAATGAATGGCTATATAATTTCTCTAAATTTTCAAAGAATGTGGGTGGTGCTAATGGTTAGGTTTTGCATATTTTGAATAAAACTAAAATATTTTCTCTTGCCGAATGATTTGTAGGATATGGTTTCTGAACGGGACAAGTACTTTGAGTATCTGTTTAAGAAGCTGTCTGAACAGTCTTTTAATGATTTTATGATTTTGTTTTGCTTTTGTTTTATTTAATGTGCAGCCCTATAGAGGTCATATGGAAAATTAGGAAAACCACACACTGTGCAGAGAGACAGATATTCTCACTGGCCAGAGATGGATGGAGCAAACACATTGGACTCCGAGACCATAAGTTGCCATCATGAGTTTAAATCAAATACAATGCATACGTCTCTATTATGTCCAACTGGAGAGCATGCCACCCACAGCAAATCATCACAGTTTCATTTACTATTCAAACATGCAGCTGTTTATCGGCATAGAGTTGCAGCGGTGGCATGGTGGTGGACATGTGCAGCATGGCGGCCTACCTTCACCATGCCCGTGTTCTCCGAATTGCTGTTCATCATGTCATTGAAGGAAGTAAAGAGGTTCCTCAAGGACTCCATGAAGTCGGCCTCCCCTTTGTTCTCATAGAGTCTGGGAGGAGAGGAAGTAGAGAATTACACTGGCAGATGATCACAAGGCTGTTTGTTTGTTTCATCCTTATGCAAACAGACCCCCCTCTCCCTCCCACACACACCCCCTCCACCCCCGTGCAGTGGAAGTGACAAGAGTTTGATGCTTCTCTGTTAAATCATTAAAAGCGGCCAGCAGAATAGCCCGTGCGTGTTATCAATGCAAATATTCCTGCATCAAAACCACAGTCATCATTCTTGCTGCCAGCCAGATTAGCATTTAAAACAACATGACAAGACCCCGATGCACCTGCCTGTTGTCATGGGGAAACGAAAACCAGTAAAAAGAATAATCTACACTAATGACTCTCCTGGAATACTAACAGAGGAACAGAGAGGGAGTGTCATCTAATAGCCTTCCCCATCTGTCTGGGCCTCAGTAACATTACTGTCTCTTCCACTAGTTTAGTTCCATGGAGCAAAAGCTGCCCAGCTAGCAGCCAAAAGCCAATAATCGGAGAACAATTGGTGAAAACGCTTCCCCCCATTTCAAAGTGCATGGGAACACAAAGCAGGGCTCCCTCCATAATCCCCCAAAAATGCAAATGCATTTCATCCCACTTGCAGAGCCTATAAATCTCCACAGACGTGGTATTAACCGCAAATGAGCCGCTTTGTGCCCGCTGCAAAGTAATGATGTGTGTCAACCACTCACAAATTTAAAAAAAAAAAAAATACAAATGGCTATTGATTGAAAACACATATCCCAGCTGTTTTCCTCTTGCTCTGCTTAGGGGGAAGCAGGGGTGAGAGGTGTGAAGGGGGGGTGAAGTGTTTAGGTTGCTCCCACCACATCAGATTTCACTGGTTTTCTTCCAGAGAGCCAGGTATTGTGGTGCCGCTATCTCTCACAGCGCTGCGAGTATTACATGGTCCAGGATAGTCACTGTTATGGGCTTACAGAAATCATGGGATTTGAGGCATCCCTCTCAGGGCTTCCACAACAACAATTACTTAAAGCCGCTTCTCACCTGCAGCACCAAGGAGCAGAGTCAAGTCAGGACAGCCACACCGGTCGTGAGGAGCTTTCCTCCAGGGGGGAAAATTGCGTGATTAGAGTGCCTCTTCTACCATGTCATAGGAATGTTCCGCTGGCCGGCACTGAGAAGCCTATCACCTGCTGATGTAGCCCTGCTCCCACTAGTCAGAGCCCCATAAAAGCCTCCGATGCCAAGTCACTGCCAGCCATCTCAAAGGCAACTTTTCAATTTAAAAGAGTTTCAAAACCTGCGTCTGACACAGCAACAATGGCTCGATGGGGCTGCCACCGGCAACAATGGCCCACAATGCAGAAACTTCACATCAACCGAGGAAAGTGCTATCCAACAAAAAAGATTTAAAATACAGATAGAAAGTCTACTGAAAGGTTAAGATAAGGGTGTTATTAGTCATCCTGCAAGGGGAGCCACTCGGCACACACACTGAACGCCGCGACGTTGCTGCGGTCCGATATGTGCAGTAAAGGACGGAGCGTCCTCTAGACACTGGACAGAAAACCAATCAAACTCTGCTCACTCAATTAGACCAGGGTCATACATCAGACCCTCGCCCACCAGCAGCTTCAGTCCATGGCTCTACAACATTATCATCCATTTAACATCCCCACAGCCAATTATACATGCATCCATAGAAATTACTTTACTGCAAGACCCTTCACTTCTACCCATTTCAACTTTAGTCCACAGTAATGGCAAACTGTGGAACAGACAAACACTGTTACAATTTATATAGATTTTTCTTACGGAGTAGAGATGAAACCACAGTATTACTGAAGGAATAATGGCAGCAAAAAAGTTAGAATGGAAACTATATGCCAGCTAGTAAAATGTATAAAAGAAAATGAAAGAATAACTGATTCTGTCCAAAACGCTGAGAGTGACTGTGTGTCTGCACGTATGTCTCCATGCAGTGTGTGTGCACGCAGGCGCATCAGGACATACTGGTTGAAGAGGACCCTGGAGCGGACGATGAACTTGAAGATGTACTCCAGAGCCTTCATGGCCTTCAGCAGCTGCTCCGTCAGCTTCTCAGCATTCTCCACGTAGTTCTTCAGAACCTTGGTCAGCTTCCTGCAGGAACGACCAAACCACATACTGAGCTAGGCAAATTTGGACTTTCAAATCCCACAATGGGATCTCATTTGTCCTTAACTGTTGTTTTTTTCAGTGCGTTTTCTTCAGGCATTCTCCCAAGCTGCTCACTATTTGCACAGATGGCAATTTACTCACGTGTACGCCAGCGTGGCGCTGAAGTGCTTCCGAATGTAGGTCTCCAGAACAGGGTTAAAGTGCTGGAACTTTCTGTCAGCTATAAGCCCAATTATGAACACCTGTCAGAGAACAAAGACATATTCATTAAAATGTAAACCACATTGCTCATAAAGGAGAACAGGAAAAACCGCCTGTCTCATTCAATATGCTGAAAGGGATTGGGAAATTAAACAAGATTGCATTTGAGCAGAAAGCCATTTTCTCCCAATTCTCTAGCCTGCAGATAATCTAGGACACCAGACAACACAATTTCTGGGCCCGTTCCCTGAAAGAGAAAACTGTTCTTTGGAGATCTGCCCTATGATGTTGGGCGATGGCATGCAAGATAGAAGGATTCTGAGAGATACTTTCAGATGACTCAGTGGCTACAAAGGCTTGATTTAATACATGAAAAACTTCTGAAATTAAAATTCACGCAGGCTAATTTATTTTTGCTTTATGCAAGATCTTAATCGTGGTCTATCTTGCAGGAAAATGGGATGTTAACTCCTAGACCAACACAATTAATGAAAATGTAACCCTGGTGCTACAAATTCATGCATATCAATGCAGTAGTGATTCCACATGAGATGTGACTTATCTACAGTGCCCTCTGAGCGATGGGCCCAGTTCTTATTGATGACCAAGAGGGAACATGACTACAGGTTGTGTTCTGCAATGTAACTGCAATACTGTGGTGTTGAAATGCACTGTGAGCATGAGCAGGTAGGTGTCCCAGTTGAGGCATTTTCATGGTACAAACCTCGGTCAAACTTTGGCACATGCTCAACATTCCTGTGAGGAGTTAAGGTGTGTACTCTGCATACTTTCACACAACACACACCCCGAGGCAGAACACGTCTGCCCTGGGAGAGGTAGAAGTGGTTCTGCTTCACTTTCAGACCAAAATGGATGCTGTCAGACGGTTTAAAACTTATCTTTAACAGAGCCTCGTTTAAGACTTATGCTTGACAGCATATAAATAAGTCATGGTCCAGCATACATAAGAAATGTTTATGAAATGATCATGTAATACTTCGATGACGCTCCCCAGAAACAAAAGCAAGTGGATTATTTACACCCCCAAGGAAGCGCAGCTGAGGACAGAAAACAGGTGGCTGAGCACTTGTGGCTCCAATGAAAAAAAAGAAGAAAAAAAAAACAACAACAGGTTTTGTTGCGAAATCAAAAGGGCTAAAGCTAAGAGCGGAGACAACCTGACAAAGAACCTAGACTGTCAAAAAGGCATTTTAGCATATGAAAGATTTGACAACATATTATTTTTACATCTGAGCTATGAGTGTGTCTAAGTGTTTATTCCCACCAGCAAGAACCTCAGCAATGCTGGTATGAATCCGTCTCTGCTTACCAAGGCATCGAAGACCAAGGTATCAAAAGTGTCACTGTCAGAGTTCTCCATCATGATGTTGAAGAGAGCATCCAGAGTGTCTTGCAGGAACTAGAATGACAGACGCACAGCATGTTATGGCAGACCAACAGTAAAGCTTTGGCATCCATCACTCACACAAAAAAATAAATAAATATATAAATAATTGCTTCCAAACAAGTTTTGGAAGACAATGATCGAGTCTGACCGGAAAAAACAACATTTTATTCACTGCCATTCCAAATCAAATTGAGTCTGTCATTACCGGTATTGTCAATTGAGCACAATTCCTGCAAGGTTTTAGCAAGGACATCCCACATACAGCTAGTGACATCAAAGACACAGACTAACAAATGACCTTAGGGCACTCTGCCAAACACTTTCAATTTCAATCACATCAAGGGGAACAAATGGTGCGATCGCAACCGCAGAATAACATGGACTAACACAAAAGAACACGATCACACCTGGGAGGAAACCTGAATAATGTTGTACGGCTGAATGGGCTAATCATACTATAAAGCAAGGAATCTCTGTCTGTATGTATGTGTGTCCTTTGCATATCTCGAGAACCGTTCGTCCGATCTACTTCACACTTGGCGGGTGTATTGCTGGGGACCCAAGGACGTGCAGTGTCGGATTGGACACGTTCAATATTAATAAACTTTGAATAAACAAGCGAACAGCGCTCTGTGCAGCAGCGGAGCTCAAAGCGAACGGGCACTGCACTAGTACTTTTAATATGTGGTATGACAGCTGCAATTAAATGTTTTAACCCGGTATGGAGCAAGTAGAAACTGGCAGTAGTAAGAGAGAGCGTTGCAGAAACATATGGTTACTGTCAGGTGAAAACAATGTATTTTATCCAATAGGTTTTGAAAGGCTTTCATAAGCTCAAGAGTTGCAGAATTTTCTCAACCCATAGAGAACCATGTAATCCTTTGCCTGAAGTGAAAATTGGTGGACAATTTTATCCCATAAATTGCTACGAGTGCAAACATCTGGAATATGCACTCATGGCACTTGTAAGGTGTAACCAGTGGGAATGGGACCCCTAACTCTGGCAGTGTTACCCATCCAGCTACACAGGAATGCAGTGAGAGTCCGTCACATTGCTGTAAGCCTCAATGGCCAAGCGCCCCCATACAGCTGTGAGCATTCACCGGTAAAGGTCTACATACACGGTGCTAATTTCCCTGTCAGCATTACCTCCAGCTACACTAACTGTACACGCACCATCCCTCTCTGGGGGAACATGCTCCATTTAGTCGGCCAATTCTGAGGCAACGTGAAAACAGATGTAAAGGCGTTGGAAACAGAGCGGTGGCGCTGGGGCCTGTCACCAAGAGGATAAGATTCATCATGTTCTATACAAGAGACAAACACAATGTTGACGCGTTTAAAACACACTTCAATTACGTGAGTGCCAGGATAACGGCAGACTGCGTGACACTGATGAGGGAGGAGTGTAGTGATATTGCTGATATCGTCGCATCGGGGAGATAAAAGATAAATGGCAACTATGACAAAATCAAAATTCTCCCGGGCTTTATCTGTGATCTAATCTTTGTAAACAGCATCTAATATATATCCACCAAACGGTTTATGCGTATTGATGAATTTGCTTTGAAATGCCAAGCTGAAGATGGCGGCTAATTGTACAGCGGCGGCATCCGAGTGCTTTGGAGAGATTGAGTGCCGCTGTGTGGGTAATGATAATCACACCCCTATGGTTTAATGAACAAGTCCAGCTGTGGTTGACACATCTATCTGGCCCGCTCAAAACCGTCTGGGTGAAGGGACTTCCTCTGGCATGCACGCAATCTGCCGGGCCCCCAACCAGTCCACGCGAAACTTTCTCCAGATACTGATTTATTTATCTGCCCCACGCTGGGTACTTAAAGGGCCTGTCTATAATTTGACAGCAGGACAACTCCTCTGTACATTGTGTGCGGCGCTGTGTTCTCCCTCCCGGCTGTAGACAGTGCTGAAAAAAAGAAAAATACAACCTGTTCCCACCGACAGGCAGTGAAATCGTTTGTGGAATCGCTGCCAAGGAACTGTGGCTTTCAGGAACACTGTGGAGTGTTTTTGATTGCATTGTTTATGTCACCAGCTGTTGAGACGTTTTTTTTTTTTTTGTGTATCTAGGCAGAAGAACTAGGTGTGTTTTCAAGGCTGTGGACAGCCAAACAATGGCGCCGAGTTGAGATCAACAGTGACAACAGTGGTTTTTGCATCTGCATGGGTTGAACTTTGACTCTCTGACCTTGACAACCTCTCCGCCCTCCACCTTCATCAGCTGCCGGAGGTTCTGCTGCAGCAGGCTGGTGTTGGAGCGCCACTTCAGCAGGCCGAGCAGGTCCACTAGAAAGAACACACAGACCTGTCATTACCACAGAGCACAATGAAAAGTTCATCCTACTGACAGATTGACAGGCAGAGACGGAGCACAAAGATGACAATGAAGGTCTATCATTTGCATTTCATGAGCGTTGGTGTAAAACAGTTGTTAAAGAGTGTTTTCCATACAAATCAGTTCTCAAATATTTCCCAGATATAGTGTTAATAATCCACGCTGCACTAAAGTGTAAAAAATCGTTCTATTAGATCCCTTAATTTAATCATGGAAAATGAATTTATGCATAAGAGGATGAGTCATGATGTGATTAATCATGCTCAAGGGAGCACTCGTTCAGACCACCTTTGGCAGATTATCAAATTGGGGGCTTAGAAAATTCACTCATCTCAATTTGTTAAGGCACTGTATCTCCCACACCTGTGGACATCAATCAGATCAATTCTGAGGACGAAAGGCGTTACAAATGGTATGAGCTAAGGAGGGAAGATAGAGGTATGAAGGAGTTTCGAGCAACATCAGTGATTTTGACTCCAGGGTCAGCACATCTGGACTGTGAGGCAGAAAGCAAGCCATTTCTATACCAGATTCTTGACGTAGTATTAGGCAAGCCCACAAGGAAGAACTAGGGCTGGGCGATATATAGTAGCACCAAAATATCGTCACATTATTGGTATTGAGGTATTCGGTCTAAAATATTGCGATATTTGATTCTGTCAATATCGCCCTGCCCTAGAAAGAACAGCTGGGCTCAGGAAAACACAGTTTATAGAAGAGCCCCGGCTGGCTCACCTGCCTCCCAGCAACGCCTTGGGAGCTTACACTTGTCTGGGACAGCCTGGGACAAGCTGGGACCCCCTCATCCTCCCTCCTCTCCCTCCTCTCCCTCCTCCCCCGTCATGCTCTGGCAGAGCCAATCAAGCGTGGCGACACGGTGATGGATGCCTATCATCTGCACTCCTGACAACCTATCAGGGTTCAGTCGCAGGGCCTTGTCTAAACGACCAGGGGTTCTCCCGCCCCCAGGAGATATAGATTTTAAAACTGACGGCTTAGCACCTCGCAGAGACAAATGGAATGAAATGAGGATAAATCATCAGGCAGCTTGGCCCCGGTGGGGCCGTCGCTGTCGGAGGCCACGCTGACAGAGGGACTGATAGGAGGACACACTGTCTGTAGCGCGTGGGATGGTGAGGCAGGGTGTGGGGAGGACCCACAGCAGTTTGGAGTGGGAGAATTGGCTTGCCTGGGAGTTACAGGGAAATCACTGAGTGAGTTAGACAAATAGCATCTGCTCTGGAACTGAAGTCTATGCTGGCAACGGGGCTGGAAGAAGACACAAAACCAGCAGATGGAAAGTAGAAGCAGAAGAATGATTCAGTGTGAGAAATAATTACATTGCCATTGCATAAATGTAAAAAAAACAAAAAGCACTTCACATTACCATTTGAATGTTTGTTTATATCTTCCCTTGACAAGAGTATTTTTTGCTCATCTCATTTCCACAAAGCGAACAAAATCTTCAAATAGCTTTAAGTCGCTTGTTCCTCCTTTTCTTTACAGTGACAACCTTGTATTCAGATGTCTTATGACACTATTACATTTAAGATGTGCCTGTCATGTCACCGCAGCGCAGGCTTCATCCCACAATGCAGTAAGAGCAGCTTCACATAGTGTGAAGCTTAGATGTAATTACCCACTCTCTTCTAAAGTGATTATGAACTCTCTTTCCCTTTCTTCCAGCCAAAGTCGGGAGCAGCGGGCTAAAACGTCGTTCAGCGGGCCGGGTCGTCTCCCGGCTCTGCTGTCATTAGATCCCTGCCACTCCTGCGGCCTCCCTCCAGCCTCCGTTTAGTGCACCACACTGCAAATACCCTGGGAAGAGCCAGCAGCCACTTCACATGAGCTCCCAGCGCTGGGAAACCGCCTGCATAAATCTAGCTTAATTAAAAGGAGTGTTTCATCTCAGATGCGGGGATCAGGGACTCGGTGTCGTGTGTGTGAAGCAAGCAGTCTGCTGGGAAGGGCATTAAAGTGGCTTCTTTCTTTTTTTTTTGCTCGCTTGAAAAAGTCTTCAGGTGAAACCACTCGTGAGCAACCCGTCACAATGCAGCGAATACGAACTGGACAGATGATGCAGAAGTTTGGATACACTGTAGTTAGGTGAATAGAAGCAGCAGAAAGAGGATGAGACTGCGAAAATGAGAGACGTTGGACAGGATGATGGAAGGACAGGTGGATGGTAAAAGGAGGAGGGGAGGGGAGGAGTGTGTGTGTGTGTGTGTGTGTGTGAGAGAGTCAGTGAGCGAGCGAGCTGTTCGGGTGTGAGTTTTAAAGAGCTTCTAGGTTTTAATAAAGCAGGCAGACTCCAGCCCTGTCGGAGACGAATTGGCTCTGCCTCTCTTTATTAAAAGAACTCAAACCTTTTCCCAGAGCTTTGGCGTGGGATGACATATCCTTGGGGACACACACACACACACACACACACACACACACGCACAAGCCTCTCTGTTTAATCAAACTCAGTGTGTAGTGACGAGGCAGTCTGATCCCCAAGCACCCATTGGTGCCTTGCAAATTACCATCACAAAAGTGCCAGGTAAATATCAGCAGTAGACCCGCTCCACAGGACTGGATCTTCCCACCAGGACACACACTGCTGCCCATCTCTCACACACGTTGAAAAGAGTGAAAGTACAAGAGTGAGAGAGAGCGGGGGAGATAAGAAGAGAGGACGGTGCCGATTGATTTCTACCCGCAGTGTGTTATATAGATCTACATGGCAGTTCACAGTATGGTTTGGGCTACTTCTCGGCTCTCTAATCTCATCAGTGTGGGCAGGACAGGGGATCCGGCTCTGCTGCCACACCTGAGAGCTGCTCCTCCGCTGACATCGCCACCCGCCGAGCCCAGTGGGAGGGCAGGCAGGACTGTAGGTAAATGACAGAGTATACCAGACTAAACGTAATAACCCTCAAAGGGAACATTACTACATCAAGGCACAACGCCTCCTCTACAGCGGACAATATACAGAGCGGCGGTTTGACAACAAAATTCTCCCCTCGTCCCAGAGATCTAACCCAGGCCCGTTCGGGGGTCCACTGTGACCTCATTACTGGGGCTTTATGAACGTTTGCTGTGCATGTTATTGAAACCAGAGGCAGGATAACAACAACAAAAATCCACTTCTTCTCCCACACACACAGGTCTTCATTAGGCAGGGAAGATTAAATTGCCTGTTTACCACAGGGTCACATTAAGCCTCCACATTAGTATGACGGCTGCTGGGGAGAGGAGGCCTAGTAGAGATCGATACGCAGACAGACAGAGAGCTGTCGCTCTCCTTACAATGCCGCTGTCAGGAGGAAAACCAAAATCCAAAACGTCAGCTTATCTGGAATTAAGAAAAAAAGCCCTATTTTTAGACTGACAACCTTGCATTTTTGAAATCGTACAATTGGTGTTCAAAGGGATTCATAACCACAAGCGGTCTTAAATCATGTAATCCTTCACTTGCAAGCAGAAATATATAAGTCACCAAAACTGGAGTTAGTCAGTTAGTTTTTCACCTAATGTGTGGTGTATTAGCTAACAACACACTCATCAGAGCCCTCTGCCTCTCTCTACAGATGGGAAGAATCAATGGTGTATAGTCAGAGTGTGTCCGTGTGATGTTGTGAGTGAAACCCTGAGCCTTGGTCTCCTTTAATAAAAGGATGCTGTGTTGGAGAACACTTCTGACAATTTAGCAGACCCCGAGCAGTCAATCCTTTCTGGCCTTACCTTACTTTTATATTTAAGGCTGCACACTACTGAAAAAGAGGAGTTAAGCTTTCAAGTGGATTATATTGTGCTGGGCAGCTGGAGGTGGAAAAAAAAAAAAAAAAACAGGTTCACGGGGTTTCATTTTTGGGGCCAGCGGAAATCAAGGATAACAAGGAGAAGTAAGAAGTTGGCGGAAAGTTTAGTGGCTGCAGTGGAGAAACGGCAACTTCGCCGCTGCAGAGAGGGGCGTTCAGCCAGCGCTCTGGTGCTGCATATGCTATGTGACCAGACTGCAATGTGCTGGAACTCAGGCTACATCGATTTGCTTCAACAGCTCACTCCAAGCATTCCCTTTCACTCTGTCTTTGTTCAGCTGTTTCAAATTATCTCCGCGTCACGATGAATACAAAACAAAAAGAAATTATGCGCTCCTTACTCAAGATAGGGTGTTGCTCTGGGCAAGTAAAACAATTAATTCCATTTCCAGTCAATGTTAGGCTGCAGTGAATTTGTCCCCTGCTCATTCTCGCTCTCCTTCCATCTGTGGCAAAGAAGTACTGACAAGAATGAGGAAGTCATCTCTTTCGCTTCATTTGGGTTCCAATTAAAAATGGCGGCTCAGTCCTGCATACCCAAACACAAGGGAGAAAAGTCGGGCGCAGAAGAAAGCGCAGCCATACAGGTACTCTGAGGTCACTGTGGGATCAGAGCGAGGAGCGAGTGAGCGCTCTCTCTCTCCCAGACCAGCTTTCCACCCCAGCTCCCCAACGAGACAGCCACAAGGTTATGGACATGGTTTGGGGAGACCAGTAAGTCCGGGGGGGGTTTACAGCAATGTCTAAATACTGCAGATACTGTTGGGTCCCATGGTTCATGAACGCGTATAAATGCTGGGGGAACACAGAGGTCAAAGACCTTAATCCGTGAGCCATGGGCCAGAGAAGGGGATTTCCTTAGCTTAATAAGCAAGGCTCTTCTCGGCACCCTGGGAAATAAAAGTGCTCCCTGCCAGATTGACAGCAGTAAACAGAGCAGAGCTGTCCTCCCCTCGGCAGAGACGGCCTGGAGTCTATTGACTGAGACTGAGTGGCAGAGGGGAGTTGAGGGAGAGAAAGTAGGTTAGAAGGAGAAAAGGATGAAGGAAAAATGTTGAGTGAGGGTTTGTGTCAAACATGTGGACAGATGTAGAGACCGGGCGAAAGGAGCGATGGACGGAGGAGCAAGGGTTATAGGAAATGGTGCTGGAGTCCAACTTAAAATTGTGAAATTGTGAGTCCAACTTAAAATTGTGAATTACTATTCATGGATAATCCGTTCTTTGAATCTGGCTTTAGTCTGGCACGTTCAGAGGTCATGTGTTTCAAAAGCAGGGGTCTATCTGGCTAAAATGTTTTGAAAAATCCCTTTCTTCAGCAAGCCCTCTTTGGACGGGCAGATTTGTGAGGCTGCACTTCGCTACAGCAGATAGTGCATCAGAAGGGGGTCAAGCAGCAGAGAGACCGGAAGGTGAGAGAAAGAAGAATAGAATGGGAATGAGCTTGCACATGAGAAGAGAGTATAGAGGCCGTTACCGTTCTGTGTGAGCTTGGTGGAGCAGACCAGGGTGGAGATCTGGAAGGAGTCCTTGCTGATGGTGCAGTTGCCCAGGTTCTGGGTGCTCTTCCCCGTGGCAGAGTAGCCCTTCTCCTCCAGCTCCAGCTTGGTGGCAGGTAGGTTCAGGTACAGGGACGAGTCCTCCAGCTTCTTCGCTTCTGCCTGTTTTTCCAGGACAAGGGTCACTTTCAATTCATCAAGTAAATGAAGTGATTTTGCAATTCAACCAGTCCAGATAGAAGATTCTTTCTGTATACGCTCCCAAAACGGGATGTATGCAAAACATTTTACATCGACAGCTGACCAGTTTTTGCATGATAATGAAAATCCACATCCTGAATTAGCAGTATATGTTGTGGTGATTTGTTATGTAGTGTTATTGCATTTTTTTATGATGTGTTCCGCTTGTAAATCCAGTCTGCAAACCAAATTTCCCTATGGTTCAGTAAAGTTTTGAACCGACTCCATCCCTGCCAGTTGTAGCATGACGAGCTTATAACACCCAACAACGCCTAACAGTAGCCTTGACTGACAACTTCTGTGCAAATAATAACAGAGTGGGAAAAAAAATCTAATTGGGGGAATTTTGCCCGTATTAACTTTTTAATTAACATAAATGGGAGCCGTAACGCAAAGGTATCATTATACAAGGCATTTTAATTGGAAAGTAATTTCGTTTCAGTGTGGGGGTTGATATGGGCTAAATACACAGTTCTCCACAGAACGCAGTGAAGCCGTTATTACAGTAGCCTCTAATAAGACAGGCCAATTTTTCACCCAAGACTCTGTTGTGGTCATGTCATAAGGAGCGTGGGTCGGCCCTGCAGGTAGGCGGTCAGTGACGGAGACGCCGGTAGCGACCGCAGACCGGAGCTGCGTTATGGGATATTTTTCATATTTACCTTGTAGACAATGAGATCGTGCTCGCCGTCCCTTAGCGTCGTGCCGTCGTACCTCATCAGCTTCACGAAAGACAGGGCAAATATCTTCTCTGATTTGTCTTTGGCTGCGGGAGGAGGAGAGGCAGCGTGTCAGGAGGGCAGAAGAGCAGCAGGATGGGAGGGGTTGTGCTTTCATCAAACTCCATTAAGAACAATCATTATTTAGTGAGAGGGAGAGCAAAGGTGGGAACATGCAACCAGAAAAAACATTTAGTTATTTGCCATTTTAAAACCTTTCTCACCAAATACTAATTTTGTAAGAATGGAATTATCTACTTTTCTTAATTGTTGTGTAATAGACTGTAATAGACCAAGGTTGCACTTGCACTTTATCTTAGGGCAGCGGCTGTGATCAGTTTATATAGTCCTGCCAGGGTGCAGAGAGGATGCTCAATGGGGATGGGGAGGGACTGCATTAACAGGCCAGAGAGTTATGGCTTTGTCCTGTAACCGCGCGTTCCCATAGGGCTACATATATCATCATTGTGGATCAACAAGCTCAAATTTACGTGCGCAGAGACGTGATTCATCGAAGTATCTCACGCATTCCATCTGCATAAATCCCCTCATTGGTTTGCTGCCTGCAGCCTCACCGGTGAATAATTGCTGGGCCGGCTGGAGAGAAACCAGTGGAGAGGAAACACTGTAGGCATGCCACCCGGGTTGAGGAAAATGTATTCAGTGACTTCCAAATGAAAAGGGGGAAAACTCGGAGCTCAAAAATACACGCTCAGAAAAAAAGGCTGCTTTCAGGACCGAGTCAATTTTTTGAGTCCATCCAAGTGAGCTATGTACTGACATTGGCGGGACCTCCAACTCTGAGGTGGGCTGTCAATTCAGGTTTCTGTTTAGTCTACTGTGCTACATTTAAAAGCCTACTCTCTCCCCCAGTCACCAGGTAGTGGCATTTGGACAGATGAAACAGAAGTGAAAAGATGGCGGCGTCTCTCCTGCAGCCACGGTCGCCATCTGTGATGGCAGCCATCAGTCTGATGAGGCCTGACAACACTACAGTGGCAGTCTGCAGCCCCATGATAGGGGCAGACTGAGTCTGAACTAGGGGGCCGAGACACCGAGTAGATGAGCTGAGCTCCAGCAGTGGCTGTGATGTGCAGCTGTGTCAGTCTGTGCCTCTAGTAAAAGTTCAGCACTAGCTAGGAGCAGTTGAGGAGGCACGTAGGCGGACCGAGGCAGACAAAGGCAGAGACAGACACCTCAAGGGCCTGGAGTTAGCAGACCATCTCCAGTCTGCTTCTCTTCAGCAGACTGGAGCGCTTCCCAGGAAAGTGATTGGCCAATACAATGCAGACATCAAATATAAGGCTAGCGTAATTTCTGTCAGTTAAATGCAAAGGTTTATATTCTGCTTGCAAGAATCTATAGCATATTGCAGTAACTGAATATATAACAGGTGATGGAAGTTGACTGGAAAGCTTACACCAAACATGAATCCATAGAATCCAACCATTGTAACTTTCCAACATATCTCTCCTTTGTCAATTGTCGGCGACAGCTTAAAGTTCAGCAGCATCGGCGTGCCCCTGTAGCGTCAGAGTCACCCGAGGTGAGCTACTTTCTAAAGCAACTATTACAGCAAGATAACGGCGGGTCGCAGGGTTTCAAAAGCAGGCCGCATAACAGCATTAGTCCCTGCAGGAGCTGTGGCAGCGAGGTGCCAAGCGTGACGGGAGGGCTCTCCAGGTGGATTATAAGCCAGCACAGAGCTGTGAGACCTGTCCGTTACCCGCCATGCCGCCTGCATGCTCTGGGTGACAACCAAACAGAGCCGGAGGATTAGCGGTGGCTGCAGGTTACTTGACTAGACAAAGGGTATAGTTTCTTGCTGATAACCTCCTGATTCTGTGCTGCCTGCGAGTCCACACTAATTGATTGTTTTGTATATATACGCCTGCCTTGGCTGCCACCCGTCTGATCCCCACGCCCCGCTCCACGCCTGCTGCTGGTGGGATGGCCTCGCCATGTGGCAGGCAGATGGGACAGCAAGGCTGCCAGGACAGGCTTCCCTGCCCTCCACACCCCAAAAATTAAAAAGGATATTAAAAAACAGAAGGAAATACAACACTGTCTCCCAGCTGCATTTAGCTAGACACTGGTCCCGATAAACAAACGAGTCCCTCCAGGCATTTCTCGCGTCCCAGCTGTAGTCACTGACAAGCCGTTCGATGATGCCGCTTTATGCGGGGCAGCCTAATATCTCTGATTAATGTGACACTGGGCGAGCTTCAAAGTATTTATCATAGTGCAACACATCTGCTTGGCTTGGAAATCTTCCATTATTTTGTTGTGGATAGATTAGCAGCCAATTGTGCAGCTGGTCATCAGCGAAACTGATTATTCACGAATTGACATTTGTACTCACAGTCCTGAGATGAGCGGTGGCGAAAGGTGAACCGCAGGTGGCTCCGATTCACGTCTTCAATAGGAATAGCAACCTGAGATAAGGGAGAGAAAGGTATCTTGCAGTGATTCAACAAGCACACACATGCACACAACACACACACACAGATTTTAAGTGACAGGCCAGGAGCAGAGCGAGCCCTGAATTCCAGGTTGAATAGTTTATGCGTTGATACCAGGTAATAGAAGGAGTCTGTTCTCTAAGTGACCTCTGCAGTGAATGCCTCTCTAGATTGAAAATGCATTCCAAGTGCTTCTGCATTCACCACTTTATCTATTGTCCATGTCAATATTCATCCTTCTACCTATAATATAGAAGTATTTAAGTTTCATGGGTCAGTAACTTTGTACTCTTATAAATACATTTCACCTGCCTCCACATTTACCATTTTCTATACTGTTCTGATTAATATTCATACTGTCTTTATATGCATTGGAGCTTCATAGGTCAATAGAATCACATTTTGATGATACAATAAGCTCAATCTTGGATCTATAAATGCCCATTGAGCTCTGGGTAGGGATGTAGGGATTAACCTATGTCACTATTAACCACACTTTAAAACACCACGGTCTTCTAACTATAAGCATTTTAGAAGCTAACCCAATTTGCAAAAAACATGCCAACAAAAAGCAGCTGCCAATGGGACAAACACATCTAACTTTGTATGGCACCTTTGAGATCACCATCCATCCCTACATGATTAAGTCAAGGTAATAAAAGACAGTTGAAGCTTGTTTACTTGGTGGCAAGTTGTTTAAACGTAAATCTGATAGGGGATTAACTATAAAATTGGTACTTCCAATCAACGAAGTAGAGGTGAATGAAGAGTTGCCTTTCAATGTAACACAAGCCAACATCAGCAAAGCAGGAATTGGAGTTGCAGGATCCATCAATTAGTTTGCATTTTAAAACACTCACCAAAACGGCATGTAACCTAGTCCAAAAAAAAACTGAAACTGATTATTATTATTATTCCATTGTTTCTTCCCATCAATGTGTTTGGTGTGATCATTTACGTCCTGTTCGCTCATTCCCATCTGTATTGACTAAACGGTTTCCAAGTATAGGCGAGGTGTAAAAGACTAACCTATTATACCAATCCATTATTTTTTGTTTTCAAAAGGCACTGTATTATCATTTCTGCTTCAAAAGGCAGCTACTGGCAAAAACATACTTTTTCCACCGTATTTAAAATAGAGTTTGTTTTTTCGCAGGACCAAAAGAAATGTGGAAAAATACAATAAAACTGAAACTATTACGTCCCTAGCTCTGGGAGACCTGTGCTGTGATGAATAACGCGTCTAGGACTCTGAATTATATGAAAGAGTGGTAATGCATTTGAAGGCGGTATATAATGACTAAAATACTAGATAATAGGATAGATAATGCTATATTATTTGCTGCCAGCGGAGTTGTGACGGGGTGGTGGTAAGGAGACACACCTTAATTGTTTCAAACCAGCGCGGCTGCTTGACTTGGTAGTAGATGACAGACTTGTACTCCAGGATCCCCTCGTCTCCTGCCCCAGGGAAGATCACATTCTAGAGAGCAAGAAAAAGGATGAAGTTATCTTCTAAGACATGTTATGTGGTTATGCCAGCTAAGCTGCAAGTATATTCCAAGTGACAGACTCATGTTGGTTGAGCTATTATCACTCTGTCCAAACATTAGCACACTCGCACCATGTGGAAAATTGACTGCCGCTTATTCCATCAAATGTGGTCCCGGGGGCAAAAAGCCTTAATGTACCACCATGGCCTCCAAAAGTCTGGGTGTGCATTATGCGGGAACATCCGTCTGTTGGCTGCCAATCCCCTGGCAGCATTGTGGAAATTAGAAATAAATGGGAAATTAAATATTTAAGAGGGAGGGGCACTGGCTCACCTGCTTCAGCGCAGCGAGGAGCAGGGGGAAGCCAGGCGCAGGGGGAGTGGACCAGCTGGTGCTGCTGGGTCCAGCCATGTCATTAGCTCTCCCTAGTGGGTTCCCCCCTCTCAAATCCCACAACAGGTCAGGGCCCGTGTGTAAAGCACCACGCGCCCCCTGGAGGATGCGGCGCGAGGGGCGGAGGGAAGGCGGACGCCACACATGCCTTATTCTCTATCAATCAGTGCTCAGCCATCCCGTCCTGCCTCTCTCCTCCCACCGCTCTGGCTGACTCCCTGGCCTGCGAGCGCGCCGCCGCTGACATACTCCGGCGCTAATGGCTTCTGACAACCAGCAATTATGAGGAATAACAGGCCCCGTCTCCCCCCGGCCGCGCCGAGCGGAGCTGGGGGGCAGGTGCTGGCTGCCACGACTCTGCCCCTTCACTAAGTGGCCGGGATTCATGACAGCTTCAGATGCGGGAGAGACGAGGAGGGAATGTGGCCACACATCGCGGCCCCGGCCTAGCCGCAGGTGAGAGGGGTTTGCGGGGGCGTGCTAATACGTCAAGGTGATAGGGACTCTCACTTCACAACAGCACAAAGCTTGAGACAGAGAGGATGAGAAGAGGAGAAAAGCCAGAAGGCAGAGAGAGAGAGACAGAGAGAGAGAGAGATAAAGGGTGGGCAGGAAGGGGAGGGGTGAGACAGAGAGAGAAAGATACATATATACAAGATCACCTTTTATAAAACGTGGCCATCTTTGTGTAATTACATTCTGCTATTTCCAGTGCCTAGTGTATGGGGGCTCCTGCATTTTATTATTGTAAAATATAGATATTTTCCAATCCGAGTGGTTTCCATAGCGACAAGTGGAGGGGAAGTTTCTTTTATCAAAGATCACACCAAGACTGGTCATCAGACATAATCACAGGAAGTGACAGCGCCTCTCATCTCGGCAACAGAATTTCCTTACAGCCAATTACAGTCCGGGAGGAGGGAGAATTTAACCAATTACCGCTCCTCCCCGGAGAGCCGAAGAGACGAGACGGAGCCTTTCTGCGAAAAAGTTGCACGCCGCGGGGTTGAAGCTCGTTCACTGCAAGGACGACGCGGCGGTGACACCCGCGGGTCTGATCGATGTTACTTAATCATGGTCGACTGCTGTCACTGACTCCAATCATTACAGCCAAACAGCCCCGACAGCCTTGAATACAGACACACAGTGAAAATGTTCCACGGACACAGAGTAGAGTGAGGGCGTCGCTGATGAAAAGCCTGTTTGCCCACTGTGCACCAGTCAAGTCAACATGATAACTCTGCTAGCTATAATACTGAGTGCACTGGGCACGCTGTGTTAAGCTAGCGAGATAGCGCGCCCCCCGTTGCCACAGCTCATCCGACGGAGGCCAAGATCATCGCTGGTTTCCGCCACTTCAGAACCGCACTTGTCTGTAATCACCGCAGATCCTCCGCAGCACCGCTGCACTTCCTCAGCCCGCTGGGCCGAGTCGCTGACGAAGCCTCTCCATCTATGACTAAATGTATATACTTGAGGCAGCCGGGGCTAATGGCATTCTGTACTGATCAGTCGTTCCCAGGAGGCCTCCCCTCCGCCAGGATTTCATCATCCCCGATCTCTCTACCATCATCAGTTCTTGCAGCTTGCACTCACACACACACACACACACACACGCATGGGCGAGCAAGCGCACACACACTTTGTTGGCGGAGGTAATTATGTCAATTAGAAGGAAGCATTAATTTCAGTCTTTGTCACTTCCAACCTTCTAAGCACTATGCCCATATTGCTTGCCCATGTGCTTTGTTCAGCAACTGTGAACCTGACAATGATGAAGGTTGATTCCCACAATGGTGAGCCAAATATTAGGCCAGTCAATCAGCCACAAAGCACCAATATTGCAGTCTGTCATTTATGACAGGTGGCAAAAGCATACAATCCGGCCCGTGTATCACACTGCTTTATAGGAGTCCTGGTCAGTTAAGCAGTGTGCTGAGCTGTGGGAGATTAGAGAAAGCCTGGTAAATCACAGGCTGTCTGAGAGACAGATCAGCTGTAGCACTTATGTGCTGAATGCTGAGTGAATTGAACCCGGGCGAAATGCGAAAGCGGCAAATTGACATTCCCGAGTCGTATACCTCCAGTTTCTTGCCGTCCTCGTCGTAGACGGACATGGTCACCTCCACGTTTTTGGGCGTGGTCTTGCTGCCCTTGTCAAACTCCCCCTGAACCAGAGTCACGTAGATGTCGTTCCGCACGTCACCTTGAGGAGACAGAAACAAACTTATTTAGGCTTTGCAGAGCTCATCATTACCCCTCATTAAAATTCATTTCTGAGTATTACAGCATATGAAACTCATTAAATGTTCTTGTTTCTAGTATAGTATCGGGCAGACTTATACCTTATGGCTAATTACATCAATTGAGCTGCAATGAGTAATGTCCTGATGAAACCTAAATGATATGTCCATTTTATTTCACTCACGTCTTGGCAAGACAGCTTAATTATAACGATACTTCCTGGATGAATGGAGCATTCGGTGAATCAATCTGTCTTTGAAGGAACTTTAGAGGAGACTTTAATAGACAGACAGCCAAGGTAAAGCTTTGTGAACCCCCCACCTGGCATGATGATCTCAGGGAAGCCCATCTTGCGCGCCACGGCTGTCGATCGGTCCACCAAGTGAGGGAAGTCCTTCCTGATCTGATGGATGTCTCCGGGAAGGAGCTTGAGAGTCACCCACAGACCTGGTGATGGAGGATAGGTTTAGATACAGTCAGTGGGAGACAGAGTTAGAGCAAACTGCCACAGAAAACTGCTAAAAAGACAAGTCTTCCTCTGCTTTGCACCATCAGAGGGAATGAAAACAAATAGCTGTAGGGCAAGACACCTTACTAAACAGAACATGCTCTCAGGGATGTGATTAGTTAGGAAAACATAAAAAAAACCAAAAAAAGAGGAAAAAATTGAGCTCGTGCTTTCTAGATGCTCAGGTAGAGGAGTCGGGGGTAGGCATAATTGGAGTGAGTGAAACTAAGCCGACTTTAAAAAAAACTCCACCTGTTAACACCAAAGTGCTGTGGCTGCACATTGTTGTAACTAAGGGAACCGCTGAACAAAATATTTGATTAATGTGTTGACTTAGCCAGTACAGTTAGAAAATCACTGAGCTACTTCCTGGTCTGTGAATGTACAGCACACCAGCTTCCAGTTGGTTGATGCTTGTAAGACTTCTACCGTAATGCCTGGTGTATGAGCGCACACTGCGTTTCCCTTATGGGCTCTGCATGGCCTAAACAGTGCACATCCCCAAAGCACCGTGCAGATGTCAAAATGACAAATACGAATGAACACACAGAGGAAAGCTGAATGAATGAATAAAAGGTGTGTGTCCTAGAAAATTGAATAAACCTGGAAAAAAGAAATCCCTGCATTCTATCGCAGTGCCAATTTCACAGTAACGTCCCAAAAGCTATGACCTACTTCTTAGGCACTGTTTGTTTTGTATGAAAATCAGTGACATTTAAGGTAGAGTGTAAGAAATAAAATTAATATTGTGCTTTTTTATATGGATAGTACACTCTGTTCTTGCTTTCCTTTGTCCTGGAAAGTGGAGTGTCTTTTGTCCTGCTTACTATAATGATGTAATCAGTGCTTGAATGCATGCATGATCACTATATATGGTTATGTGTGGTTTTGAGTGATTCTATAGGTGGACATGCAGTTAAAAGTCTGAACTAGTGGGTTGGTTTTGAGCCAAGTAGGTTTGGCTATGGGCCAAGATTTATAGTTTTGTTTACTTTAACCTATATAAGTGGATCCTGAACTCCGTTCTTGGTCACTTCTTTGTTGCTTGTTTGGAACACTGAACTGAACCATGCATGTCTGAATAAAGAATCCACAGAAGACTTTTGAACCTTGCTTAGTCATTTTGACCCACAACGGGTGAAGTAAATTTTTGCATTTACAGTTTGGCGACGAGGATGGGATGGACACAGCACTGAGCGACGCCTGGGGCTAGACTGAGGGTCAACTGCCGGCAGGAGTCTCTAGGAGACTCAGGGATAGTTCCGCTCCAGCAAAGGAGGTCTGGATCCCGCCCAAAGTCAGGCACGGGTGGCGTTCAGTGGGTCGTCCATCCGTTTAAAGAGAGCAAGTGGTGAGTTTCTGTGAATTTTTTTTCTCTTCCTCAGGGAGGGAGTAAAACATTTTTCCTCAGGGAGGTATTCTCATAGTTGCAACAAGTAAGAGAAAAGAAAAAACCTAGGTAGTTAATGGGGGCGTAAAATGTTAGCTCAGGGAGCATAGTTAGGCCTCAGGGAGGTTGCCGTTATTAGATAAGGAAGATTGTCAGGGACAAAGCCCAGGGGGTAGAAAGAGAAATAGCCCAGGGGGTAGAAAGGGATCCTAAGTGAAAAAAAAAGAAAAAAAAAGGGAAAAAAAAAGTTTTTAAGGGGAGATATTGTTTGTGATATATTGTGAGTGGATGGGAATGAAGCGGTGATATCAGTGTCCTGTGGGTATTTATCCACACAAAGGGTACGTTGCTCTGAACGAAAGTGTCGTACAAACTACCTGGCTGATATCATGGTTCATTTCATTGGCATTGTGTGAATGAAGTTGTGAATGAGTGATGGGTGTGTAATAGAGTATGGTGAAGTGGTTGTCAAGGTACCGAAATCAATAGTGTATGTTGGAATAATAATAATAATAATGATATATGTTTATCATAGCGGGTATAGAGGAGGCATCGCCTATAAAATTTAGAAAATAGATACTTATTGTGATATTTAGTGTAAAAGACTTTTGACATAGTAATTTGTCCAGGGGGATTTTATTGTGTGGTCCGAGTGGAAAAAAAAAAAGAAAGTGAGTAAAGTTGCAGAGCAGAGAGAGCAAAGAGGGGAGGTAGCTTGTCGGTGCCGGACACCAGCATCATAAATTGTGTCTAGGGAAGAGGCCACACTGGCCTTCTAAAAACAAAAGAAAGCAACCACAACTGAGAGCGAGATGGAAAGCACACTAGGAAAAGTAGAACTACTTTCAGACCCACTTGTGGGTCCTGTAAAAGTGATGGCAGAAAAATGGGGCAAAAGCGTGGTTGAGGATGTTCCGTTTTGGCACTACGTTACTGAAGGTGTTTTTCCCATAAGAGGCACTCTGAGCGTAAACTGTTTAACTAGATGTAGGGTTATGCTAGAAGAAAAAGAAGAGCAGGAAAAGATGAAATTGAGTGAGGAGAGTAAAAAGAAGGTAAATTGGAATGCGTTCCAAAAGTGGGAGCGAGAAGCAGAAGCTAAAGCAGTAAAGTTCATAGCTAATGTTATGCTTTCAAAAGGGACAGAAGAGATGACTAAGGGAGAAGAAGAAATGGTTAGTAGAAGGGAAAAGAAGAAGAAAAGTAGGGACAGAGAGAGGGACCTGCTTCCCCCCTATGCTCTTTCTCGCACAACTCCACCATCAGGAATGTGTGACGACGAGAGTGATGATGAGGAAGATGACAACAAGGGGGCGGTCCTAAAGATGGCAGCTTCAGCCCCTCCTACATCTCAGGCTCCACCTCAACCATCCAATGTTTATCCATCACTACAAACTGTGGGAGGGTCTGAGCTCAAGGAGAAGGAGGCTTCATTGGGGTTTTTAACTCCTCCTTCAAATGTAGGTTTCGCCTCTGGTACTCCTGTTTCACACTGCCCACAGACTCGTAGCATGGCAGCGAACCTACAGACAGAGACAGTGAACCAGATGCCTATGATGATGTATCCAAATCCACAATCAGATAACAGTCAAGGCCTCTGGCAATCGCATGTCCTGGTCCACAGGCCATGGCAACCTGATGAGCTGAAGGAAGTTGCCAAAGAACTGCTGGACCCCCACAAAACCGGAGGTGAGAAAAGGGAGGTTGCAATGAAACAGTTGTTGATAATGTATTATCCTACGTTAGCAGAGGTGGAAGCAGTATGTCGCAGGTGTTTTCTGTTAAGATGGCCGAACATCAAGCCAGCCAGCTGGGACACAATCTACGATTCAGGCTACCAGGAATACAGAGACCAGGTGGATGAGCTCTACTTTGCTGTGAAAACCGCGGTTTCCCTGCGTACCAGTTGGCCTGTAATCTACAAGACCAAGCAGAATGATGGTGAGTCTGCCAGTGATTATTGTGCTAGAATGGAATCTGTGTTTGCTGCCCATTCTGGTGTTGACCAGGATAATGATGCCTACAACAACCTGCTGAAGACTGCGTTGATACAAGGCCTCCATCCAACTCTGAAGAAACAGACCATGACTACGTGCATCGCCTGGGAAACCAAACCCCTCAGCGAAGTCTGGGCTTATGTCCTTCATACGGAAAGGAACCAGACTGACATCGAGCAAAGACACAGTAAGAAAATCCAAACTGCACAGTTGATGTTTTATCAACAGACGGGAACTTGGGGCAATGAAATGCGCAGAGGACGAGGAAGAGGACGAGGACGTGGAGGAAGAGACTATGGAAGAGGGCCACCCACACAGTTTTACAACCAGCAACGTCTAAGGTGTTTCAACTGTGGGGGGTATGGTCATATGGCTCGTGATTGTTCATCAGATCACAGGTCTGGCATACAAAGACGTGAGAATGCACCTGATGGATCCTGGTCACATGCAACCCTCAAGCCTGTCTGTGAATGCTCCAGGATTCTAGCCAGCTAACCCATAGGAGATAGCGGGGACAGGTCAGATAGGTGAACAGGATAGTTTAGATGGACAGGCAGACACTGACCCTGTTATAACTCATGGTCAGTACTCTAAATTAGACCCAAGGAAACAGAAAGCAGCTAAAGTAAGTTTGAAAGTAGGAAATGTAGTGGTGTCCTTTTTTTTGGGTTGATTCTGGTGCTGATGTTTCCGTTGTGCAGTCCAAATTACTCCCAAATGCGCCCAAAATCAACAAAATTTCTTAAAACAGTTGGCTCATTAGGAGTCCCAGTGTTAGAACCGATTTCTGAACCATTTTCTGTCACTTATGGTGATTACTTAGGAGATCATCCTTTCTTGTTGACAGATTTTTGTCCAGTAAATTTGTTAGGGCGTGATCTCATGTGTGCTTTGGGAATAAATATGTACTGCAGTCCGGAAGGTATCATTCTCTCTTCTAAGATGCTAGGTATTTTTACTATGACAACATATGAGGGTTATTTTTAGGATCTCAAGAGCATGTAGATGAGGATGTTCTTCTTCACCAAGAACCAGACACCACCTCTTTTGTTCATATGCCTTTAACAACTGAAGAAGAAAATATGATTTCCATGGTTCCGCCTATACTATGGGCTACTAGCGGTTTTGATTTTCAGACCATGTAAGAGGCAATATCCCCTCAGCCTAGAGGCTGTGGAGGGAATTGCTCCTGATATTGAATCACTGAAAAAACAAGGTGCCATCGTGGAATGTCCTCATTCTCTTTGTAATACCCCTCTTCTGCCCATTAGGAAGCCTAATGGTGGTTGGAGACCTGTTCAGGATTTGAGAGCTGTAAATGACGCTGTGCAACATCCAGTGCCCACAGTACCAAATGTGGTAACTTTAATGTCTCAGGTCCCATCTGATTCTTGTTGGTTTACTGTGATTGATTTGGCTAATGCTTTTTTCAGCATTCCTGTGCATCTTAACTTCCAGTTCTGGTTAGTCTTCATCTTTACTAGTAACTGCTACACATGGACTCGTATGCCTCAGGGTTTCTCAAGCAGCCCCACTTTGTTTGCTTTGGCTGTAGCTGAGAACCTCTCAGGTTGGGAGGTTCCTTGTGGTAGTACATTGATACAGCATGTGGATGATTTGTTGTTGTGTTCCATTTCTGAGCAGGCCTGCAAAACAGACACTGTCTCCATTCTCTGTTACTTAGCAGAGAACGGACACAAGGTCTCAAAACCAAAATCCAGCTGGTTTCACAGTCCGTACATTATCTAGGACATATAGTCACACCTGAAGGTCGTAAACTCGGTCCCGAATGCGTTACAGCAATTTTGGAGGTACCAAAACCTCAAATAAAACAGCAAATTATGTTGTTTTGGGGTCTTGTAGGCTACTGCCGCCCATGGATACGTGACTATGCAGAGATATCTCAACCACTGTATGACATTGTGCACAGTGGTAAACATTTGGCCATGACTGACTTCCTGACTTGGACTACTGAAGCTGACAAAGCATTTACTAACTTGAAATTAGCTCTTTCTAATTTTCCCTGTTTAGGACTCCCTGACCATAGTAAACCTTTTAATCTGTTTGTCTCTGAACGAGATGGGTTTATGTCAGCTGTTTTAACTTAGTCCCATGGTGACAAGCAACGCCTTGTTGGTTATTTTTCTAAACATCTGTCTACAACTGAGAGAGCAATGGTCTCATGCCTAAGGTCTGTTGCTGCAGCTACTGAAGCTGTCCTTGCAACTGCTGACCTTGTTGCTATGTGTCCCTTAACTGTACATGTTCCATATGCTGTTCATTCTCTCATCCTTTAGGCTAAGACTGTTTACCTGACTCCTGCGAAGATGCTGCATTGGCAGAATGTTCTATTTACTATGTCTTATGTTACTTTGAAGTGTTATACTGTCCTTAACCCTTCCATACTTCTTCCTACAGCAGGGGAAAGTGAACCCCACTGCTGTTTGCAAGTGGTTGACATTGCTACCAAACTTTGTGATGCCTTGTTTAACATACCACTGACTAACCCTGACTTTGTTTTCTTTGTAGAGGGTTCAACAGGACATTTTTCTGCGCAAGCAGCAGAACTCTTTGCCTTAACTCGTGCTTTTATTTTAGGTGCTGGAGAAGATATCATGGTCTATGCAGACTCTCACTATGCTTTCAATGTGTCATAATTTTCATGCTGTTTGTAATCGTCAGGCTCATACAAGTGGTGTTGATCCAGTTTTGTAGGGAAATGCTGTTGCTGATGCTGCAGCTAAAGCTGCTGTTCTTTTTCCCTGTCTTTCCCATTTTGCAAAATGCATCTGTCTTCTAGGATGATAGTGACAACGACGAAGCAGCTCTTAGATGAACGAGGGGAAACCACTCTGCATCGAATGTGCTAGTAAACCTCTCCAGAGTGGTAGCCCTCTACTGAGTGTAAAGCTCATGGGTTGAAGACGAGGGTTTTTTTTATTCCTTTTTTGTTTTCCTTTATTTCTGGTTTTTATTCGTGTTGATTGAAGCTTGTTTGTAACTCTTAGAAGTGATGTTTTCCTCACTGTTTAAGTGAAGTATACATAGAGTAGGATGTATCTGGCGTTATTTTATTTTAATCTTAGTTGTCACCTTGTGACAAAAGGGAGGAATGTAAGAAATAAAATTAATATTGTGCTTTTTTATATGGATAGTACACTCTGTTCTTGCTTTCCTTTGTCCTGGAAAGTGGAGTGTCTTTTGTCCTGCTTACTATAATGATGTAATCAGTGCTTGAATGCATGCATGATCACTATATATGGTTATGTGTGGTTTTGAGTGATTCTATAGGTGGACATGCAGTTAAAAGTCTGAACTAGTGGGTTGGTTTTGAGCCAAGTAGGTTTGGCTATGGGCCAAGATTTATAGTTTTGTTTACTTTAACCTATATAAGTGGATCCTGAACTCCGTTCTTGGTCACTTCTTTGTTGCTTGTTTGGAACACTGAACTGAACCATGCATGTCTGAATAAAGAATCCACAGAAGACTTTTGAACCTTGCTTAGTCATTTTGACCCACAACGGGTGAAGTAAATTTTTGCATTTACAAGAGCATTTAAATTGTTCAAGCGCGGCGTGGACCAGTAATTTCCAGAGTTGAATAATTGGTCTTGGAAAGACCTGAGACTGTGATGCCTGGGAGGTTACTCTGTGGGTCCGACTAATTCTGAAACAAAGGACCGACGGGGGACTTTCATGGATCGTATTTCCTAACAATTTAACACCAGTAGCTGGTCTGCTTTTCTCCTGGCAGGAGGCTCAGACACTGCATGGCGTGCCGGCTTCAGCTACTCTGTAACCACGCTACGGAGGGCTTGGCATCACTCATTCATAGTATTTTGTCAGGGGAAAAAAAAAAGAAAGACACACACACAAAACCAATATTGCCCCCCTCCATTTGAAGAAGACTGAAAATGACACCAAAAGGCACTGCCATCCAATTAAAGCTCTCGTCCTGAACTCCCCCCCTCCCTCCCCCCGTTCCTTCATATCCCAAAATTAGTGGTGCTTGTGACCCCTGTGGGGCTTTACTCCCTTTCACTGTACAGGGCCCATATTGTCACCAGTGACAGATCTCTCACTAGCCTAGCTGGAAGCCTTCCGATAGGAGAGCGTGACGGAAACAGCTGCTCTGCTGTTGTCCCGGTCTGGGCATGAGCGGACCTGACATTTATCCAAGTACATCTTCATAAGACATGACAATACCATGGAGGCCGTCATGATGCTTCCACACCTCCCGCCCCCCCGCCCCCAGATGGCTGCTGTTGTTCTAACCAGAAACGTCAAATCAATGATAAAAATCTAGTTTTTGCAGATGAATCACCAGCTTAATTAACAGCTGGATTACTTAGATCCTGTAGTCATGGTGATGCGGGGTACTATTTATAGTGTGAGCTGTGATTTATAGTGTGGGCACTTGACAAAGAATTATTATGTTCTCATCTGTGAGATGAGCAGTTTCTATGCCCTGCCAGCATATTGGGAGAAATCTGACTCCATATGAACAGCTCTCAAATATAGTATGAAATGACAGCTGCTAGCATATGACAGTATGCGCCATTTTGGACTGGACCAAAGTGCAAAGTTTTGTGCGTTTTCGTTCATGGAAAGACAGGACAGACAGACAGAAATATATAAAGAACAGTAAAAGATAATGGCATAGTAAGATGAAGTTAAGCCTTTTAAATTTTGCACATAAGACTATCTTTTTTTTTTCTATAGAACAGACTCTATACCCTTAACTCCCTTGGTGCCTTCTCTGTATATAATAATAAATAGTGGAGCGCAAAGCAAGGACAAACTTGTGTTTGAAACGTATTATAAATTGAATAAGACACAGACGTAAGCCATAACAAAAATCACTGTTAAATGTAATGAGTCTCCTCCCAGCCCCAGCCCTTGAGTCTGACCCCTGCACAGTACCTTGGCCCTTGTGATTGACCTCTTTGGCAGCGATGACTTTGTTGATGACTGTCTGGAGGAAGTCGTTCTCCCCCGCCACCCTGGGTGAAAAACGGGAGATGTTCAGCTGCTTGTGGCGAATGGCGTCATCCAACGCTAGCCTGCAGTATGCACACAACGGGCAAAACACCACAGGGAAGAGATGGAGGAAGAGGAGGAGGAGGAAGAACAGGAGGAGAAGGAGTGGGGCAGGAAGAGCCAGAGGGCAAATGGGTGTGAAGAAGGGAGTGGGATGAGAGAGAGAGAGAGACAGAGATAAAGAGGAAAAGAGAGACACACCGAACAGTGATGCGAATACCGTGACAGAGACAAAGCCAATTGTTAGCAGTTAACAGTGAGGCAGGATGGGTAATGAAAGAAACACACAGAGAAATCATCGTTTAGGAAGTGATGCTGAGTCAGCCTTTACAGAGCCGAAGCAGCAGCGGGAAGCTAGATCTGCCTTGAAACGTTTTCAAAGCGGGACGCCGGGCCTATTGACAGGTAGATGGTTAAAATCCCAGGCTCTAACACCCAAGAATACACCCCGCCACAGACATCCATTCCCGCTCTGTTTGAATGACGAAGCAAAGACAACTCCACATTATGTTTCGTACTCCGGGGGGCTCAGGTGTAGAGAGTGCCAGATTGATTGAGACAAGGGATGTACAGAGCATAAGACAGTAGCAGATGTGATGTGGGAAGCACCACATGTGTGGCAGCTGTGAGAGCCAGAATAGAGAAATGCGTGGGGCGGGCGGCGGCGGCGTCTGCAGTGTGGAGGACTCGGAACAAAACAAGGGAGGAGCATGGAGGAGAAAACAGTGGTGATGTCAGCATGGAGTTCAGTGCCTCCATCCTTCAGTCCAAAACCAGTACGAACAGAGCAGCAGAATAAGAGACAACAGAGGTTTTAACACTCATGGGACAAAACATTATAGGACACAAGGCAGGCTTCCCTTCATATTCAACTTGCTTTCATTTAAATGGAAAATTTCAGAAGGTATTTTTACATAATTTTTCATAAAAAGTGCCAAAAGGTTTGAGAACATGTTGGAGAGTGGAAGATGAAACTAATAATATCAAGAAAACAGGATTACATTGCAATTAAGTTGCATATACTGTACACTACCAGTCAAACGTTTGGACACGCCTGATTGAATGTACTATGTTTTTCACTCTCTTAAAGCCATTTTGATCTAAAGGCTTATGCTTAAATGCTTGAAATTTGTTTCTTAGACAAATATAAATAGTGAAGTTGATGCCTATGTATGAATTTCTTTCCAAAGCCTTTGCCTTTCCATCAAGGCAAAGGGCGGCTACTTTAAAAAATCTAAAATATAAGATAGTTTTGATTTGTTTAACACTTTTTTGGTCACTGCACAATTCCATTTGTGTTATTTCATAGTTTTGATGTCTTTACGATTATTCTAAAATGTGGAAAATAGTCAAATAAAGAAAAGTGTGGTGTGTCCAAACATTTGACTGGTAGTGTACATTATAGCATATCTAAATGCTAGTTGGTTTCCTTGACTCTCCAATGTGCCTCGGACGAGGTCAGCTGAGTCCCAGTCTCATAATGAAGGAGCCCCTGGCAAAACAAAAACAACAAACTATTTCAATTATATTTGGATCTATCTAGTCCATATCTGAGAGCCATTTCCATTAACAAACAACATTGTTTGGATGCCAGAGCTCGCTTCAAATTACAAGCGCTATGTCAAACCTTCCCTGTAAGTCTCCACATCCTGTCTCTGTTGGCCTTGAAAACACTAAAAACACCGTGGCGAGGAGCGCTCCTGGAACCGGCGCTTCACTGAAGTAACGTCGCCCGTTAAAATTCACTGGCAAATATTCACACTTAAACATAAATAAGATCCTATTCTTCTCTTCAAACTGGAAGGCTCTAATTTCCATGATTTATGCCCACAGATAAAACTGTTAAGTGAGGTGATCTGCCAGCTAAACTGCCTGAATCTGAAGCATTTCCAATTATGCAGGAAATCACGTTAAGGAAAAGGTTACTCTGGCTCTGTGCGCCGTCCTACGAGAATGGCAGCAGTTAATGAGATTGCCTTAATTGAGTCAGCGGGGAATAGGGGAGCGCTACTGTCTTTAAACCCCCGCTAATCAGGTGTCAAGGATTCAAGACTTTCAAAAAACACACACACACACACACACAGCCTCTGTGTCTCTAACGCACACATACACACGCCCTCACAGTGATGGAAACAAGTGTAAGGACAGAACTGTGCCAGCATTGCACTTGCTATTTTATGCAACATTATCCCAAGCTAAAAGGAGCTCTATGCTTTTCTTGTGTCTGAATGTGCTTTTTATGGTGGCTAATGACTGTGCTGCTTAACACCGCACTTACGGCTGAAACGGGATGAAGTGCTGCTTGTCCTCATCGTCCATTTTGCCCGTTATGATGTCTGTGACATCCATTACTGTGGAAAAACAAGGGGAGAGGGTTAAAAATATTCCCAAGGCCTCAGGAGAAAAGCACGGCTGTGGGAGAGACGGGGGCCTCGCTGCGAGCCACCCTCGGCCCTCCGACGAGCACTAACGGAGGCAGAGCCGGGCCTGTGATGGAGTCAGCATTGCTCACACACATTAGAGGTGACACCGACTCGGCTTTGATTGCTGTGACCCAAAAAGTGTAGTGAGTTTTGGCGTTTTATAGAGGGGGGTGGGGGTGGGGGTGGGTGACACATTCTCTGATCTGACTTCAAAAACACATTTGATGTCAAAAACTCAGGGCGGAATATCCACTTGCTCCTCTCTTACATTTCCCCACAGCAGTTGGAGCAGTTTCCTACACCACCGGGGTTTACACTGTTCCCCTACAGCCCAGAGGTCAGCCGTCTATAGAAAAGTCCTGAATCTGTGAGGCTCAATATGAGCAATTCTCAAAACCGGGCTCTCCACAATGGGAGTGTACAAAGGCAATGATGGTCATGTCTAAAGATAAGGCATCATAAATCAGGCTGTCATTTCCCTCCTCTTCAAGTGGCAGTGGCAAAAGAGATGGGAAGAGGGGCATAATTTTCACTGCTGGAGAACTGTGGGCAAAAAGCCAATCTAATTAGTTTACGATGGGGCTGGCAGCTCGCCAAGAGGGGACAAATCAAACTCCAATTTGTCTTTCTACTTCAGCTGTATATCTCTGAATTTTGGCCAAATATATTTATTCATCCGGGCAAAGGGCCTTGGTAGATTAATTATTTTTCAACTGTAAGGCAAAAGCAAGGGATAATTTCTCAAGGCTGAGGCACAAGGGGAAATTCAAGCAGGGCCAGGGCTACAAAGCTTTAAGATAATCACTGTTTTCAAGAGGTATCGTCTAGAAAATAACAGCTAAGGCATTACAATCTCCCTGGGCCAGCAGGTTATGACAGAGTCCAATCACTTAGCTACACTCCGGCACATTATGCTGTGGCACCGCGTAGTCTGGTTTACCTGCCACTCCGAAGGGTCTTCTCAGTCCGGAGGTCAGCTTCTTGGTGTTGTTGTCTCGTAACTCCATGCGCCCCACTCTCACAATCTGACACACAAAGCTGATCTTCTCCCTCTTCAGGTCTTCGCTGCCCAAATCCTAGGGAGAAAAAAAAACAACCGATGCTGTTGTCTTGGAGTAATCCAGCCAAAAATGATGTCTTAAACTTTAAGTAGACAATTCTACAACTATTACTATCAGATATTGTATCATTTGGGATCTTATATTGACAAAATCCTCTCGCAAATTTGTCTGGATTTAGAGCTCCATCAGGCACAGGCCGTTTATTAGGCTACAACAATGCAGGGGCGCAGAACAATCGATCAATTGAAAGCACCTTTTTAGGGAAGGATACGTTTTTGTTAAGGGGCAACTTTTCACCGCAAAGAGCTTTAACAATCTCTTTGATTGTGTCCACAAATTCATTTCCTGTGGCCGATCCTTGCCGAGGCCAGCAAAGTGCTCCCTGTGGGTGCGGGCTGACCCCTCCGCCCTTGGGCTTCCATTAGATAGAGGTGACTGCCTTGGTAAATACACACGGCGAGCCAGGCTCTTTCTGAGAGAGCTTAACAAATACAGGCTCCGCAAACAGGCTCCCACATCCCTCATAACATGGCTGAATAAACAGCGGAGTACCACAGGCAAGCTCGCTCGCACGCACACACACACCAACACACACACGCGCACACACTCACCGTGAAGACCGCTCGCAGGTTATGGAGCTGGTCTATGTCTTTCACCAGGCCTGAACTTGACCATTTCACCAGGTAGTTCTCACTGTGAGGGAGAGAGGAGGAGGGGGGGGGAAGCATGACTCAACCTTTCAGTGTGCCTCAGCAGTCTCTCATGCTATATTCACACTGAGAACCTCTATAATGCAATGAGATTATACCAATCAGATGAGGTGCAGTAACTGAGGTTGCCCTCAAAGCTGTGGAAGCCTGAATAGTAATTTAGCCAGCGGTCTGTTTGGAAAGCAAAATGCATGACTGACGCTGGATGCAAATGAAACATTCCAACAGAGCTGCTCTACTTGTGATAATTTGTTGTTGCAATCCTCAAACAATAGCAAATCCCTGGGCAGCTGGCTGTGCTTGGTGTGGTCATGTACTTGCGTATGTGTGTGTGTGTGTGTGTGTGTGTGTGTGTGTGTGTGTGTGTGTGTGTGTGTGTGCGTGTGTGTCAGCGTTTGCACTAGCTAATAGTTCATGGGTTTTGGGCAGTTAAAAGTAAGAATGTCTAGAAAATCAAACGCCTTCTAGACATTATCTGGTATGAAAAAAGGCTGAAACTAGATTGCACCTTGTGTTTGTACAGAGAACCTTGAAACTCATCATCGGATGACTATCAGATTTGGAAAAGAAACAGCAATATTTGAGCATCTGCTGTCAGATCACTATGGAAAGCATCTCCATGGGGTGAGAACAGTCAGATGCAAAAGAACGTGGGTGTGCATGTTCCATTGTTCAGTTCCTAATTCAGCTTAGTGCTCGAGGCGTTTGTATTTCATCTCTACAATGAGCCTAGTTTTGTTTTCAAATAGTTTTCAATAGTATAAAACCTTGTCATGGTCATTTTGCTACATAAGCCATAAGACTGTTGTTTAATACATGAGCAAAAATATTGGTAATAGACTCGGAATTCCACTGAAATCAATGGAACAGCTGAATTCTGGCAAACTGAAACACTATGGAAAACTTTGGTTTGCGTGTGTATCTGTGTGTGTGTGAGAGACAGGGAGCGACAGTGTGCACCCAGGGGCATACCTGATGAACTTAGACTCCACTGGGTCGTAGAGGGACATGAGGACCTCTGCGTCTTCGCCAATCTTACACACTACATTCTTCAGAGTCACGAAGAGGGCAAACGAGGGGGTGGAGGCAAACTTCGCTTGCCTGCTCAGATCAATATTTTGCTTCTGGGACTGCCGGAGGGAAACAGAGGTGTTGCATTCAATACCGGGCACAGCACTCTTCACCAGCACGCGGCTAGACCTTTGGCCTGTGCGGTTTGAACAATGAGACGTGGGACACAGCATCAGCATATAAAGGAAGGGAGGGACAGTAGGTCTCTGCAAGGTAGGCGAGCTCAGTAACTGCACACTGGATTATTTAATGGCAGTCACTGCCTTTGTGTGAGAATTGAACAAGTTAAGAAGCAAGATTTAACAATGTCTACAAATCCGTCAGTATCTATCACGATGTGTTGCAGGCTGGAATGAAAAGCCTTTACATGTCTGTTCCCCAGCATTGCATCAACAGTAATGACGAGACTTGGTGTGATTTTCTGGACGCCCTTCAAAAAAAAATGTGCAGGGGCCATAGCATTAATATTTATGCCATTGACCTGAGAGACTTTCATATTGCCCATGCATATGCAATAAAGACCCCTGAATGAAAAGGTCACATAAGATGAGACCACATAGCTGCGGGGCACTTAGCGTCTAGCGGCCCTACATACTGCCGAGTTGACATTCAGGTGAGGGATGCTGTGTAAAATATAGGGAGGTTTAGACGGGGGGAACTGGATGATTTTCAGACTTTCTGGATAAGCCTTTTTCCTCGGAGCGGTCGAGGCTGTACCAAAGAGCGGCTCCATGTTTCCCACTTCGAGACTTAAGTTGTGCAGATGCCACACTCCCTTCCTGGTTGAACTCTAGGTCCGTAGGTGAAGGGGAGGTGGGGAGCAGATGCTACTGCGGAGGAAGCAGCCTCTATGGGAGGTGTGATCCAACAGTGCTCTCTAAAATAACGCTCCTCTCAAGGTTACTCCCACATAAGGGCTCAGTCACAAGAGAATTTTTTTTCCTGCACTGCTAAGCTGTTTATTTACTGGTGATATGAGGAAGATTCACTCTCTTTGTCTCCTTCCACCCCCTCCCTCTGCTCCTTTCTTCCTTCCTCTTTCTCCACAGACCACCGGGTCGAAGGTGCAGATGGTCTATGATCATTTCTGTAAGGCCTCATTTACACCTGGTATTAAAGTGCAATCTGCATATGGATTTGTTATACATACTGAAAGATCTGATCATGCCCTTGCATTTAAAGCTGCAATTTATATGCATTCTCGTCATCTTCTACGATTTTCTAGATTCTCTACCACGTGAGGCTTTTCAAATAACAAACTATATGGATCGCATTTACACATGGTTGACTCTGGCTGAGGTTTTTTTTTCCTTACCCAAATACAGATCGTATCTTAAGGCCAGGTGTACTGTAAATGTAAACGGGGTCTAAGAGGCTGGACCAGGTCTCCTCCAGGTGCTAGCTTTACCTTCTCCTCTTGGATCCTGTCTTCAATTTGTTTGGAGGCCGCCTCATGTGCTCTGAACAGGTTGATGGTGCTGGTGAGATCCGGGTCCAGAATGTTACCATCTGTATCTCTCACCACCAGGTCCAGATCCAGGTACCTGGTTCAAAAAGGGGGAGAGTTACTCACTGTGTGTGTGTTTGTGTGTGTGTGTGTGTGTGTGTGTGTGTGTGTGCATGCCTTTGTGTGTGTCAACATATGTGCATGTACACAGGGGTGTGTGTATGCCTATATTAGTGTGAGACAGGGAACAGTGGTGTACAAGGCAGGCCTGCAGCCAGAGTAGAGTTGAGGCGGCAGAGACGAGAAGACAGATAGAGACAGACTGAGGGTGGCAGGCCTTTTTAAAGGTGCACAGAGTGTGGAGGAGGCAGGGCTGCCAGGAGAGAGGGGGAGGACACATCAGCCCAACCTGCAGGCTCAGACACAGCCTTTCAGCGAGAGGAAGAGAAACGCTGGGCAAATTTCTCTCTCACCACAACACTCGCCTGCGCACTACACACACACACACACACACACACACACACACACACACACACTGTCTACACTGCCACTCCCTTTTCCTCATTTTCCCTGTATGTAATATTCTCTCTAATATTCCCTCCTTTTTCTTTCAAAGCCCCCCTTCTTTGTCCAACTGTTTCTCCCTCGGGAGGGAATCAACACAGAGAGCAGCTTGCTGCCAAGGTGGAGTCAATGTATTTCATCACTCCACCACTCCCTGCTGCTTCAGAGGTAAAAACCATTTCTCTACCTGGCCAAAGGTTCAAAGTTTCATCACAGAAGCAGAGTGGAGCTTCACAATTTTCATTTTCAACCGATTTCCCGGGCCCACTGCAGACACAGCAAGAGCTGTCATTTCATGATGGAATACAGTACGGTTTGCCGAAGCTAAATCCCTCCGGTTTGTCCTCAACCTAAGCGATGACCTGTCATTTTCTATTGACTGACACTGCTGACCTATTCAAACAAGACTCGTTTTTCCAGCTAGATACGGGGATAAAGGGATATAAGCTGCGGGGGAGGGAGGGATAACGCTAAAAGCTTCTTAAAAAGCGGATCCTTACTTGTTGCCGTAGTCTATCTTGGAGGTGACTTTCTGTTTGAGCTCGGTGAGCTCGTCCTGCGGCAGGGTGCCAGACAGGATCTGGGAGCGCCATTCGATGAGGTCGTAGATCATGTCACGGACAGAGTTGAACATCTCGCGCTTGTCCCCCTGTCGGCGGAAGCGGAGCGATGAACACGTGTACAGCTCAGACAGACAAACAAGAAATGAAAGTGAAACAATAATGAAATACAGAACATCCAAGCAAGTTTTGGCAATGTTGTGAACTAGGTATAAGCCTGAGTGTAGGTACAGAGTAGTATAGGTGCAGAGGGGGTGGACCAGAACTTTTTGAGTCTAGTTCTAATGGTGTCTAGGTCATATCTGCTCTCACCTGTTTTCTTTTAACATCCAAGCCAGGTTTTTACATAGGTGCTCTCCCAAAATAGCAGAAGGGAAAGTTACATCATAATGTGTGCATGGGTAAACAACACTGTGAGTCTAACCTAGATGTGGTTGAGAGATGTGTGGTTCCATGTGGTTAACTGAAGCATCTGTCAACACAGCTGTTCAGCAGCCTTACATCATATCTGACAAGAGGGTGTATGTGTGTGTGTGTGTCTATGTATTTCCAGACTGGCTCACCACATAGAGGTCCCTCCATATGGAAGCCCATTCCCGCAGAGTGGTGGTGACCTCCTGAACCAGGGGCAGCTCAGTGGGAATGACCGTCTCCTTTTGCCTAGAGTGACAGTAGACAGTTTCGATTCAGTAGTTCTGATTGCATGCTCATTACACTCCACATTCAGACACACTGCATCATCAGAGATGTTGTGTCGGGTGAGGACAGGAGGGGAATCACGGAGGATATTAATCTGTCCATAATATCCGAGTCATTATCATTGCAGGCAGAATCATTACATATCTGTCAGAGGGATACATTCTAGTTGTAGCAGTTCCTTCCACTGTGAGTATTATGTCTGCTTCTGGATTTCACACAGCAGTGGGCTTTGTGTGAAACTGCACTGACCCCTGAAGTGACTGGCTAACTAATTGGGTTCTGGCTGCTTCCAATGTAAAATCAAATTAATCTCACACCTTTGTTCACATCCTTTGGTACTAATTTTTATACAAAAAAAACGTCCGCTCCTCATGGTTCTCAGTCGAATTCAATGACTTTGCAGTTAAAGGTTTATTTTTCCTTGTGTGACGCGCAAGTGAAATTGAAGGAGACAGATCAAAACAAAACAGTGCCACGAGTCAGGCAAGGACAAACACGCATGTCACATCATATCAAGTGCAGAACTTCACACTCAAACAACCTTAAAGGCAGTCTATGTAAGATTTCCACTTTAATCTAGCCTACAAGCTTCTCGGCAGGTCAAAAGATGTGGTGGAGGGATGAACTTCTAATCTATTCATTCCCTATTTTGTTCCCCCCGTTTTCCCCTCAATGTGTTTATTTTTTATGGGCCGCAAAGCTCCTCCCATATAGCTGGAGCCCCTCCCACACCTTAGAACCGTCCAGGCTCAACCAGCTCCGCCTCCCCCAACGACGGGTGTGTAGTGCAAAATATGGTGGAGCAGCAGCCAGTCATAAGGCTGAAAAATCCTGGTATGACTCCAACATTGCCTTTGACAGAGCATGGTCAAAAACAAGAATAAACATTGGTATTGCTATTGAAACAGGGAGGAACCTGACACAGACCAAAGGAATTAAAATAGATGCCAAGTTTGTCATTTTTCTCCAATCTGGAATTTGGGAAACTAGAACTAACTAGATCTAATGCCTCAATTCCATTACTCAGAACCAGGCAATGTGGAGCTGTGCAGGGCTGAGCCAAATAAAGGCAAAGTCTAGTTGGTTTGTTGTGTGTTTCCATTTTATTTTGAGCTAACCAAGCTAACGTTGTGTTTGTTGCTACGCTGCGCCCCTGTACTGGCAGGATGCTACTAACGTTATAAGCCGTTACACCAACCGTGGTTTAGCCGACCGATTCGCTGACAAATTACGAATTGAGGACTTCGATTTGGTGTAGCTTTGTTTTGTCTTCTGTATTCTGTTCTGAAAATATATTTACAGAGAACAGAGTTGCCGAACACAGCAAATAGGGGAGAGATAACATTGTGCCCATCAGCTCTACTTATGATGATCATCGGGTTTTTCGGCAAAAGCCTCACTAATGCACATCAATAATTGGTCAGTATGGTCTGTTGTGATGTGCCGTAGCAAAATTATTAGCCTTGGTGGTAATAGAGCTCACAAGCCCTGGAGTGTATCCCACACTGATCCCCAGCCATTACTGCGTTTCACTTTTAGCTGTGTTGCACTTTGCACCATGTCTCTAGTAATGTTATTATAGAAGCCACGCCACATGGCCATGAGTCATTTCTGCCGGTCCCATCTTAAATATATTACTGCTAACTTGCTGCTGGAAAGGCGAGGCAGGTTGTCTTTGTTTTGATTTAGAGTCGTCAATCATCTTTGCGCCTGCAGGGGGTGCTGCTTTACATAATCTTACATAGTATGCTTTTGAATATGCAACTAAAGTATGGTGCAGAGAAGTCATACAATCACACAGATCATTCAAAGATGTAATTGGAGAAGTACTGACCCATTGCCCTCGACTGTGGCCTCTTTCAGGTGGATATAACAAGCAGGAAATATACCCTGGAGGGGGAAGAGATCACAAGCAAACAACTTTATACTACTGCTGGGGCAAAACAAGAACAGAGTGTTTTTAGTTCAGCATGTCATATGAGCTGAAAAACTGAAATTTTAAACTTACAGATAAAGAAAAGAATAACCTCTAAATCAGAAATATGAGTGCGCAGAACCTTTGTTTAATAGCCACTCACCTTTTTGGATTTTCTTCTCAGCCTGTGCCCTCTGTACCAGCCTACAGCAGAATGGAATATGTCAAATGTAAGCTCCCTTTCCGATGCACAGTGCACAAGCGGAATACAAACACAAGAAACTCAACGAACCCTGTGCAAAAGTTAACTTTTCATAAGGTTATTTTTGATGGAGTTTCTGCTTTATTAGATAAATTACAGCGGGGAGTGACAGGAAAGGTGAGGACAATATTGCGATTACATGGCATGTGCCTTGCACACTGAAACGCAAGGCGACTTTTAAATCCAGCATCTAACAAATTAGAAGGGAGTCTGGTGGCATAGCAGAAGAAATGAAGTTGCGGGTGGGGTTGCAGCCGCCTACAGAAGCACAATATCTTATGTCGTTATTGGTAATATATGATCTTATTGAAGAGATGTACAGAACTTTGATAAAGCACAAGAGGGACTTGAGATGACAGGGAAATAATGTCTGACATTGGTGTGTCAGCTCTGATCAGGCGTGTCATCGGTAAGGCAGTTCTCACCTTCATATGTCTCTAGTATGTGCACCGTGTCTCCGATCTGCAGCGACAGCTCCTCCTCTCCCCGGGCGTCGTAGTTATAGATCGCTGGAGGGAGACGAGAGGGGAGAATCAGAGGAGGGATATTACAGGAGTGCAGAAAAAGGCAATAAGGAGCATGGCTCCCTTGTGGCGCTAATTGTGTGCCACTGCAATGTGTAGTAGCGGCATCACACATCCGGAGGACACCCGCCCACGCAGTGTGACACGTTCATGGAGGGGCCTAGCGCCACGGATGCTGCAATATCAACAAAGTTAGAACGCCCACTGCAGAGAAATTTTAGCAAAATCAAACACAATTTTAATTAAAAATGTTAAATTTAGCCGCTGCTGATGCTAAATGCATGGGAGAGCATATTACAGGGGGCAACAAAGCCTATTTCATAAGTCAGATTAGTTCAAATCACAAGCAACACTGTATGCTGAGCTAAATTAGGATGTCAAAAATTTGTTGTGACAAATTCATTTAGCATTAGTTTCAATTTTGCTTTTGTTGGTGTGGGAAATACAAGACAACCAAACCATACATTCCATCTTCCCCTGGGTTTTACACTACAAATAACCATCTAAACACCACATTAAAAAGGAATCAACCTTTAAAGCTTATGTATTTATAGCACACAACATACAGTACATCTCGACACTGTTTGGCTTCACATATACTACATTACAAGGAGAAAAAAAACCTACTCAGAGCTCAGTGCCACACTAGTCATTTTTCTTGTCTACTCTGTCCATGTCAGAACTCAGCAAATGAGTAATGGCATGTGTGACCTCCATTTTCTTTTAGTATCTAGACAAGGCGGGCTATTCTCTCTGCTGCCACTGATTCAACAGTCAACATATCCAATCCATTGTCAAATCTCCCTCAGCATGTCAAGGTCAACCTAGAACGACAATAAAATGGGGGGCGCCGACACGCTTTCTCTCATCAGTGAGTGGTGAACAGCATGTTGCTGCCAAACCAGCCATGACCGACACTTGTCTTTGAGGAACGTGACTCAAACACACACACACATAATCTATAAGGCCGGGAACAGCGAGGAGGATCCCAGCAGGACTGACAGTGTGACAGGTGGCTGTGGTTGACACAGGATTTTTGTGTTCAGGGGACACCTGTGGGGAGAAATGAGCCAGGTGTGTGTGTGTGTGTGCATCTGCATGTGTGTGTGAGTGCGTGTCATGCTGAGGGAAGGCATGCGGGGCCCCATCAACAGAGGTTCCCAGAGGTGAATGACAGCATAATTAAAAAAGACCCTCGCCGCAGGTACTGAAGCCTTCCCAGCATGCTGATGGTGCATAAAGTGAATCAACCATTTTCTCCCGTTGTCACCTGCCACCAGAAAAGCTGATTATGTTTAATAACCACATTAGATGGCACACAGCAATGCTTTTTTTTTACCATTTAGCTTTAAGCTGTTAAGGTAGATAATGTTTTCTATCGCACAGGAGATTTCAGCATCTCTTTCCTGTGAGCGATCGTTCAGGCCCGGGGGGTCGGTGCAGTCGATGGATTTTTTATTGTTTTGAGAAGATGATTTGAGAGCTGGAATGTGATGCAAAATGTTCTCATCCAGAGGTCTGCCCAGGGACGGCTGTGGCTGACATATTTATTGGACCGACATGACTTTTTATTGGCCCGACTCCAACGACTCATCCATATTGTTCGATCCTGCATATAAAGTGAGATGCACTCGAGTGGGTCCACTATGTAGGTGTACTGATTCGACATGTTACTGTAGCAGCGAACGTGTGCTGCAAGGTTCAGTGTCAACATGCTGATTGATTAACTGTGTGTGTTCAAGACTTAACTTTTGCAAAGCACACAAATTTTCAACAGTGATTAATCAGAGCGAAATTACAGTTTTTGTTTGGGGACGGTGGAAACTTCTGAAAAAAATAATATATTAATATAATATTGAACACTGATGCGGAAACTTTCTGTTGTCCACCAATGAACATACAATGAGAGAACTAGTGTACAGCTGAGGATGAAAAAAAAATCCTGAAATAAACCTCTTAAATAATGCTATTTTTTGTTATGTAGCCATGTAAGCCATGCTGCGATTGGCAGTAATTGCAAGGGTTGAAAAGTTGATCCTGTAAACCTTTGCACCTGTACTAAAAGACATTTTTTTTTATTCAGCAGAGTCTCTTTCTTCAACTTTAGCTCTGAGCACTAAGCTCCTCTGCAGCTCTGCAGTAGGTCATATTCCTCCTGCGGGAGCAGAGGGCTGATCTCTGTCCACAGCCGGACCCTCAGTTCAATGGTTTTCAATGGACTTTATCAGCCCTAATGGGTAAACAGGGATACTAAATTATCCATTTTTCATGCACACTGGCCACTGAGATTACAGGCAACTACTGATGGTGACCATATACTTTTTGCTATGACTCATAGCACAGTCTCCAAACCACTCATCTCATCTCCTTTAGCTATTGTTACAACAGGTGCTGCATGCGAGCCTTTCCACCACAGTACAGAACACTGAGAGCACAGAAGTGAAAGCAGATAGCTCTGACCACATACAGCAAGAGAGATAAGGGAAGAATTGTGGGTGCATAGTGCATATACATGTATACACGTCTGGTCTTATATATCACTCTGTATCAGATGTTCAGTGTGTATAGGGTCAGACAGAACATGTGACCTGGCATCATTCCTCTGGATCCTGCAAGATTTGTGTACTATCCCAGTATCACTCACAAAACCTCACCATTTATAGGAAGTGCCTTCTGCAGCCCGTTTCATTTCAGCCTTGTGTTGTTTTGTTATGAATGTGTGCACACAGGCGCACATGCACGTGTCCACACACGCATGTGGGTGCATTTTTATTCGCGATCCCCCGGAACAATCCGGCAAGCCCAGCGAATCTACCAGAACGCGGGCCGGCGGCTGCGAGAGGGAGCAGTGGAACAAAGACCCAGTGAAATGAGTTCAGTGGTTCCATGCCGAGATACAAAAGGAACCTACAGGGAGAGAAAACAACAAAACAAACAAAAGGGAGGGGGGATTAATCTGTGCACGGCCATGAGAGAGCAGCCCAGTCACCATACAGCGGGGTGGGCTCAATTAAACTATCATTAAGAGTAGCCAGAAAAGCCTGCGAAGCCAACAACTGCTGCATGTGTGTGTTTGTCTGGAACTGGGTCACGGTTCCAGCTGATTCGGCGTGTTATCTAAACGGCAGGTGCTGAGAGGAGAGCAGCCTAAACAAACAGCTCTGATAGAGAAGTAAAGCATCACGTTTCATGAAAAAAAAAATGAGAAACTGCCTCCGTGATGGCTGCCAACGCGACCGCTTCACATATCAAACTAATGGGAGCTTGGAGCATTGGGGAGAATCTCACTGGGCAAGTGGTGCGGCTACGAAATGAACAGAAACGACACCCAGGGCGGACGCCGGCTAAATGACAACCATCAAACACAGCCCTGACACGCGGCGAGGCGACGGTGGCGCAACTTAACACCAGATCCGACGCGATTCTCGTCACGTGGGGACTGACTGACGGCTCTGATTATTCATAAAGCTGTATTTGCATACCCAAGAGTAAATTGATGTCAATTAGGAAGCAGTGAGGGAGAGAAAACCCATCAGAGGAAGAAGAGCGGGATGAGGAAGTCGACCATATTCTCCCCGGAGTGTGGCATGCAAATGATTCTCTGGAAGCGGGGAAAAAACAGTAGCATCGTTTGCCAGGGGCTCATTACCATACGTAACCTCTTACATAAGCCCGAGCAGATTCAGAGAACATTATCTTCAGAGGAAACGAGTGAGGAATCAGATTACAGACCCATCCACTTAGCCGGCGCGGCGTCTACACCCTCCCCACAATTATAAGCAGTCCCAGCTAAACACTGGACTGATTGTAATTCTACACTATGGGCTCAATAATAACCTGTGCTAATCCACGCTGGGTACAACATATCATTACAGTTAGAGGAGAAGATGGTGATGAAGTGTTGGGGGGGTTGGAGAAAGAGATGGGGCCTCTCGATGCTCCGTATACGGTCCTTAAAGGCTGTGCGCCCACGCAGGGACGGAGGAGGTGAGGGTATCCCAGTCAAGAGGCTTGTCTAGGGGGCGCAGGCAGAGTGGAGCGCTAGGCCACTCTCACTCCGGTCGGGCTGGCCCTTTGTAGAGACAGATGGAGAGAAAATCCTCTAATGTCTGGCAGCAGGTAGTAGAAGCCGAGGGGCCCTGTCCAACATGACCTCTCATCTCTGCAAGCAACTCCATCCGCCCTGAGTGATGGGACTCAACTACTGGAGCATGGGAAGTCTCAATGAGTGTGTGTGTGAGAGAGAGGGTGAGAGAGAGCGTGTGTGCGCGATTGCGTATGACAGAGAGAAAGAGAAAGAATGGGGGCGCGCAAGATAATAGTAATGGAGAGTAATACTGAGTCAGGGAATATGACTTTAATACAGTGCTTAACTTGGATGAGAGGAGTTCAATAAGCACATAGTACACTGTGAATGCCCTTTTCTAGGCAGCGGGATTGAATAGAGGATGATTACTACACTCCAGCTGTACTCCGGGTCTCCTAGGCAAGACGGAGGAGTCGGCCGAGGGGGGTGACACACACACACACACACACACACACACACACACACGCTGCACATACGGTTGTATCTTCAGGCTATAACTGGCTCTCAATGACTGGCCCGACTGATTCACTGAAGAGATTTGCATGTAAAAAAGATTTACCTCTCACTACCTAAGTGCAGGAGACTAGATTATGACACCATATCACACGCAATAGAGACGGTGTTAAGGGAATAAGTCAAATGTAGGTCAAGTACGAGATTCAAGAGAGAGCTAATTCGTTTTGAAGCATCACCTCACTGCACATCCACAGTGGGTTAAATATACCTTTCTGGAGTACATAGTCATATCCAGACTATGCACTATATGAGGCTCATTGATGAAAATGTTCTTTGACAAAACACAGCTTGGGTAACAGTGAGGTTAGAGATGAGTAGTTTTAGCTTTTAATAGCCTATAGCACAAAATGTGAGGGTAAAAACGCTGATTTGGAGATAAAGCTAACTTTTTTTTTATAAATTCCGTCTTGGGGTTGGATTCGGCCCCATGTGCAACATCTAAGCACAAGAAACTTTTACAAATGAGCCTCTCCGGGCCATGACGCCTCGGAGGACATGACTGGCGTACGAAACAAACATACCCTTATCTGACATCAACCTGGTGTAGTCATTTGTATGGGACAAATGTGAGCCGACTGTTTTCCTGATGAGCCCCACTGGTGGTGAGACAGAGCTGGCAGCAGTGAGCTATGCTGCAGAGCTGACAGGTATTCTTCAGGGATCTGCCAAGTGCTGTTAGGATAACGGGAGGAACATCGGCCCGGGGGGGGGGGCAGCAGAACCCAGCCCTTCTGCTGCATCTCCACACTGGCTGTGGACTTTAACTAAACCGCTCTGTCCGACTCCCTCACCAAAAACCATGACAATGATGCACACGGAACACAGTGTTTTTGAAGTAGATGATACTTAGATGCGCGGGATTATGTCTGTTTCTGAGGTGGGTAAGTGTGTCAAGGGCTGCCTCTTTTTTTCTCTGAGTGTGAAGAAATTCATTAGCAGGAGATTTTTTTGAATGAACTCAAACTCCCACAGTTAAAAATAAAACACTCAGGTGTCATTGTTTCAGCACTGGTGACAGGATGCACACAGAGCAATTGACAAAATACACTGAATAATTACACGGAACAAACTGCTTCTCCAACATTTTGATTTTGATTTGAAAGCAGAAGTATCAGCAATCTACACCACTGCTGAAGGCGCTCAGGTAGGTCTGCAGGCTATGATTTGGATTTGCTAAGAAATACTTTCCTAACATCTCAGGGCGACATTATCATATTGAAGAAATCACAACAAGAATCTGAGACTATTTCATTAAAGCCCCTATGGGTGGAATATTTAGCTCAATATATCATTGTCAAATTAATTTTGATAGCATAGTATAATGGCTGTAGAAATGAGACCATTCATTGCGGTGAAAATTGGTTTATTGTATGTGTTGCTTTCTATGTGTTTATTCTATGTGTCCCGGGGTACGATTTCCCACGAAATGTGCAGAAAGGACGGGCTCGACCAGAACAGATCAACTGCTTCACTCTACTTGTTTGTAGCATGGAACTGATGGAAGTATTATATTATATTAATATAATGATCAAGCAAGAATCACTCAATACAGTGTTTCGCTAGCATTGGGCAAACTTAATAAATTCTAAACCTGATACGCAAAAAACTGCTTTGCTAGCTCAGTCTGGTTGTAACTAAAATATTCCCCAGCAAAATATTTTTTTTTTGTCACACACAGATTAGCTGCTGCAGTTGCAAAGCTTAGGGAGACTATAACAAAGGCCTCAATGCATTATAACATTTTCACATCACCTCTTCTGTATATATATTTATCTCCTCTATGCAGTCTGCAGCGGGGGGCGAGTGGCGAGTCTCTTTGCGACAGCTGACGTAAAATACTACCATTAAGGGACTCAAGGAGTCACTGAAGTCATTAAGTTTCAAATGGAAACGGTAGTAAGACAAGGAAATTACAATATCAAATCAGATTTTCCATGATCACACTTTTACACTCTTGAGAAATCCAAAATAATTTCAAACACCATTACAAAATTACAGCCCTAAAGTGTATTATTAAAATACACGCCGAGATGATCCATTGATTTGGTTGAGATAGTGCAGTAGGTTTTCATGTCTGCATATGCATTAGTCAGCGGCATGCACGGTGAAACAAGACAATCAACTATGCAGCATACTAGAGGAAGAGCTTTGTCAGTGACGTACAAGGCAGGGAAAACATGATAATTAATTTCAAGTCGCTCTCTAATAGGGCTTAATAAGGGGTTTAGGCATTCAGACGGAAGCCTGATGGTTCTAATTTAGAGGCGAACACAGACGGTGGACCCAAAGACCAACAGAATCACCCTCTTTCCTCTTAAACCAATTATGCATAATAGCCTTTTAGGTTTATCTGTTGGAAAGCAGAGATAATGCTATTGTAATTAACCTGAAATTAATAAGACGGCAGCTGAGCTGAGAGGGAAAACCAGCAGTTTTCTCTCACCAGTAGGACCAGTTTTTTTCCACCCCGTGACTGGAAAGAAGCAGGAAATACCGCCTGACACCTCACTGTACCACAATAGAGACGGCATTTCCAGTAGCTCATAAGGAAATACTGGTGCATTTCATGAGTACAGGAAGATCGGCTATACCTCACTGAAAGAAGATAAGGTAAACAGAAAAACGGGACACTGGCACAATGTAATGGTGTAAGGGGAGAGGAAGTGGGAGGGGCCGGGGGGGGGGGGGGGGGCGGGGGGTGAAGAGAGAAGTGAGAAGGTGAAGGGAGGAGCAGGTGGAGAAACTAGCAGAACTGGATGCCAACAGTGCTAATGCCTCTTGGCAGAACTTCAGCCCAGTGCTCGGCTCCAACGCAGGCCTCGAGGTAGAGTCTAACAGAGGCCAATAACTCAGACTCCACTGCCTCCGCAGAGCCGGGTTGTTTCTTTAATTGAAAATCATCTTCCCAATACAACAGGGACAGCGAGCAAAACCCAGCTCATTACAGAGCGCTGATGAAAGCCTTACGCAGGGAGATGTTTTCACACAATGGTTTCTGGTGTTGATAGTGGTGGTGTAGAAACGTCACAATGTCTGCCAGGAGAGAAATGGAGGGTTTGTATCTGCAGAGGCTCTCCGGTCTGCGCTTTGCACACACAGCTCAACAGTGTTTGCATTAGGAGTAAGCGCTTTTGAAACACTGTCTCTCAGACTCATTAATTCAACAGGCATAACATTGGAAAAAATTATCTGGAACTGGATGTGCGCATATAATTCTTGATGATTATTGTTCATACATTTGCACATTTTTCCACATCTTATCAATAACTACAATATTTCCCATCATTGCATCTAAATGCTCGATGATCCGCTGAAACTATAAAGTGAATCTAGAGTTAGCTAGGGGAAGTAAACTGGAAGTATTAGGCAGAATCCACACAGATTAGCCTCTTGCACAGCAAGGTGTAGCCTATTAATTACTGTTCTGTGTTACATCTCTTGTGATACGAATACTAATGAGAGCATAATTACCTTCAAATGTTTGAAGAAATTCTGGAACTGATTCAGCAAGTTTACTTTAAAACCTGTTTGGTGGCACTTTTCTTTGCCAAAAATGGCACTTCAGTGACAGGGCAAAAGTGCTTGACCTTCACGGTGTATCTGCAGCATCTGGCAGTGCAGTGCAAGAACAAAGTGGACATGTACAACAGGAGAACCCCAGGACCTAGTCTTCATGCTGTTATCATCAATCAGTCGGTGTTCAGCTGAAGCAAAAGTCACACTGTCAGTGATGAGAGAGGAGCATGGCATCAATTCTGAGCAGCGTCCTACAGAAAGGGAGAAGGTTGCATCTGGACGATGTTAGACAAGGGTGCCTCCGGTCACCCACTACTTCTAACTGCTGACATCAAACTGTCAGACAGTCTTAAGAAGCCAGACACAGGCTTTACTGTAGTGCAAGGAACATTAAAAAGACAAGAGCTGAAGGGTATATGAGCAGAGACCAGGCCTTTTGGGATACCAGAGGTACAACCCCATCTAAATACAGACGCTGACGCAACACTGAAGCTTAGCTCCAACTTGACTAAAGACAATTTGTGTTAATATTACGCATATTCCCTAATTTAGATCACACATACCTTTAAAAGGTTGTATGTTAAACTGCTGAAATGGATGGAGGTAATTAACCTCCAGTATAATCCACCGCACTGTTAAATGACCATGAGGAACCTCTTTGCCACCCAGGGTGACTGGTTTAGTAACCTGCTGTCTACAAAGATCCAACACTTCATTTGACCTGAATGTGTTAAGCAACAGAAATGAACTGCCATTCTGCTCTCTCTTTGATTGGAATATTTCTTTTACATACGAGCAGACTACTTATGCTCAAAGGATTGATAAAGGTCAATCTGAAAGAGCATGGAGGCCTACATACCAGCCATTGACAACAGTATCTTGTGGCCTTTCGAAATGCGCATTTATAATAAGATAGAGGACTTTGGGTTTATTGCTTTAAACTGAAGCTGGCTTGTGTGGAACACCTCTGATGTAATGGCTGTTGGGTAAATCTGTTGGCTGGGCAGCTTAGAACCTTGGAGAAAACGAAACAGATCTTCATTCCACCTCATTTTAAACAAAAGAAAAGCAGCAGCCTAAACAATTCAGATGAATTGCCATCTGATCTACTATACATTTAAAATGGTTATATAGAAAAATGAAAGAAATGGAGGACTGTGATTGTAATAATAACTTTTCAGCACTTTTGCTTAATACTATTCATTTCCTATTCAGTGTGAAGATTATTAATACCTAGAGTGAACTACCCATTAATAATTTCCTTTAATAGGTTTACGGGCCTTTCACAGGCCAGGTAGGTGCTAATTTATCTGCAGCAAAACCAAACCCTAATGTTGTAGGATTTTTTTTCTTCTGTTGTCTTATTTGCACAGTCTTATTTATGACTTTACTTTAAGTATGAGGCTGGTCAACCGGGGTACTTGTGGTTTCACAAATGATTAAGTTAGGTGTGTGATTTTAGTAATAGGGGAGCTATTTTTACCTAATGCTTTTGAAAAATGTGAGAAAGCAATTTCCTCTGAGAAAGTGCACACAGCGAACTACATTTTCAGTCATTTAGCATAGTCCAAGCTAAACTAAAGTACAGCCACCAGCACATCACACCAACTTGTCAGACTTGACATTAATGGGCTACATTTCCACACATGAAGCTTGAAGTCTGCACAACATTCTTGCGTCACCAAAACTTTTAATGCTGCAAACTACATTTTAAGTATTTGTATCAAAATGTTGTATCTATGGTGCATTATTGCATATCAGTGCTTCAATCAGTAATCTATTGGCAAAGTGAATTCAACCCCTGTTTAATTATGGCACCATTTCAGTATGCCATCATGTGATGTCCTAACAAGCCATTTAAAGGGATTTTGAGTACTGTCCAACGCCAGTAAAAGGTGAATGTTGTGTATGGCTTTAATTGACTCAGTTATGTCGCTGTATGCACATGCAGAGACAGGAAGGCTTAAGTTTTAATGTTTAAAGTTAGAAAACATGATGGCCGGATGAAAACGAGCACAAATTCATTTGATGTCTCCTGTAGTCAATATACAATCTCTGTCATCTTTTTTTTCGGAAACAAAAGAGGTAGAGGTGTCAGCTACAGCACGGAGATGACTTCATCTAAATCTCCAAAGGTTGATCACACAGTAGAGCTGACACTCACCGAAATCTAAAACTGCCTCTAGGGCCCACCAACATCTGAGCTGGGCTCCGAGGCTCTGACTTTATCAAGCATTTAGCTAGACACACACACACACACCCACATACACACATACACAGAAACACACAAAAGGCCATTTCATCAAATGCCAGCAGTACTGAATGGCTGTCTCTTGCTGCACACGGCAATCCCTGGCCTGTCTCAGCCCACAATCAATGACTGACACCTCCATTACCAGTCCCCAAAAACAACCCATGCACAGGGCATTTTAAAAGGTGACTAATGCAACATTAATATGGACTGCATTTGATATTAATGTCGACATTTTAATAACTTGAATAGCCTCAAAGATTTTGAACTGTATGGAATTGCAGCATCTGGGATTAAATAACTCAAAACTCTGAAAATGATTGATCTTGGGAAGTTTACTTTTGCAGAATAAATACATTAAAAGTCCTTTTCAGTGGAGAGGGTGGCGGTGCCCAAGCCAAGCTTATGGGTGTTTAATAACAGCATGCATGTGGTCGTCAGTGCTGTTGGCGCTAGGCTGCACATCCCCCAGTCATGTCAGCCAGCAGCTTGGAGCCGGACTTTGTGTTACGTGGTAATTAGGAGGGGAGTTTTCCCAGGGAGCCGGTCCTCTTGGCCCACGGTTGACCCACAGAAACAGACAGGTCTTCCAGTGTCAGCTCACCCACCGGCAGCTCTGGCACCGCCTCGGCTCAGCTGCTGGCTCATCACTGCCTGCTATGCCTCTGCTCGAATAAAGCCTCGGCCACAGCGGGCGGCCGGGTATTGAGAGCAATCAATATACGGCGCTGTAGACTGTGCTGAAAATCCACATTCAGTCTCAATTATTCCCTCTAGCCTAATTATTTCTACACATCACCAACAATTAATAATTTAGAAACCTTTTCTCCGCAAGAGGATTGCAGCAGAACATCTTATCTCCGTAAGCGCTGCCTATTCTGTCTTAAGCTCTTGTCTCATATGAAGGATAACATTCCAAAAACCCCTCCAAAAGCTTCCTGATGTTCACTGCTTAATATCTTAAAAGGACAACTGATCATATTAGTTAAATATCCATGTGTTGCAAGCAAAGGATTTAAGATAACCAAAAACATCAAAATCAATCTGTCGGAAGTTTGATATTTACAAAAGCAGTCATTTTGTCATAATAGGTTCAATTGGTTGGTATCTCATTTTGGAGTGGAAAGCTGAAGTGAACCAAAAGCCTACAATGCTGTTAACTGCATGTGAACCACCAAGTTACCTTCCTGCATGTAAACTGCCTGCCTTATACGGCTTGATGCATAAAAGGTCACAATATATTTCATCCAGCTGAATCTAAATTATGTAATAACACACGTCTACATCAATGACCTTTGTTTCCCATTGACATGAGGCACACCATTAGCCATCTGTCAAGCCCAAGAGAGCAACCCAGCAGGCTTCTTTCAGACAATACACAAGCTGCTTGGCATGACCGCGATCAATAGGGAGGGGACGGGAGGACTGGAGTCGTAGGAATGACCCCCACCACAGTCACTCACACTCACACACACACACAGCCTCATCATACATGACCAAGCCGAGTGTGTGTGTATCCTTTCTTCGTCATGTCTTGCTGCCTTTGACAGACCGTCAAGAAGGGACCGTCACGCCGCATTTCACTTGGGCTTGTCAGTCACAGAGGGCCACGCATGCTCACACCCATGTGTGTCAACTTTCACCACAAAGATGCTTTGTCAAGTCACACCATGATACTGTCCGCCACTGTCTCCACAGGCAACCACTCATATGTACCATAACTCAGCAGCGCCAGCGGCCATGTGTCTTGTTATAGTTTAGCTGAAGGAAGTGAGATCATTTTTTTGCCATACATTTCTCACTGAGGGAAATGAAACACTCGTCGTTTAGGGTGCTACAGGTCTAGGCAACAAATAGTTGTGTTGTGTGATGAGCAGAAAATTCTTGCACGCAATTCACATATTCACGTATTGACTGGTGATTAACTTTGTCACAAGCCTCTCCAGAAGTTACAAACAAGACAGCCAAGGCTCTCTTACTGACTGACTGTCTTATTGACTGGTGATGTCAATAAGAGAATAAAGAGCAACATACATTGCTGTTGACAGTGAATGGGAGGCCAACAGTGAGGACAAAAGGTGACAGTGCCTGGGGTGGTTTCACACGGATATGTTTCTGGTTCACACGTCCACGGAGTGTGTAAAATATGCCTCGTTACTGAAGCAGCTCCAGGTTTTGTCTCGTGAAGGTTGCCCTTGGTTGTCTGGTTTCTAGTTTTGGAGAGACATTTCCATGTTCACAAACTGCCTTAGAATGAACAGTTGTTGAGAGATTTCCATTTTAAAAAAAGGTACATCAAATTTTCACCTGCCGTGAAAATCCAAGGCCAATTTGTTCACAACCATTTTTTTCCTCTCTTCAACCTTTCACATGACAGTGACACTTAAAACAAGATGTAAGTGTTCCAGCTTTGTCTCAGTGGCGAGGCGAGGAGGAATAGTGTGGAACCACTTAGCTATGCACTGATTAAATAGGCCGGCTGTCATTTGTCTTAGCCGCCATCTCACAGCAAGCCATTGGGAGCTGTACTATTAGAATTGCCTCACCAAGCAGCGCGGCCCATAGTTAATATATTATTTCCTTTCAAAATGAATAATAGCAAAGTCATACTGACCTCCAAAGAGAGAAGAGCAGCGTTACGGCCAAAGTTTTGACTGAGATAAAGTGACAGTGTCTAATGAATACCAAGACAATGAAGTGTAAATTATCACCGCATTAAAATCGCAAAATGATTTGTTCTGCAAAAAAGCATATTATACAAATAACTGTCATCACATATCACAAAACTGACCAATGAAGGGGATTTTTTTTTTAATCTTGTATCACGTTAGTATAAACCAGTTATGAATCACAGGGTTCAGCACGTAGCTGGCCTAAATTATGATCCCATGTAAGATGGGTTGGCCAGTGCATTTCAATATAGTCACTCAAGTTTATACAGTGGCTGTTGTGTTGACAAAAAGCTCTGCTGTCTCCTAAACAAAGCTGGTAGAGAGAAAGAGGAAGCCGGTTTGTGTACAGATACAACACAGGGGGGCAGCTCTCGGACTGCAGCACAGTTGCAGTATGTGGAGGGGGAAAAAAGGCCCCAGGTGGAGAGTGTGTTAAGTTCTGCAGGCAGACAAAAACGAATAATCCATCGCCTTGAAGCAGAAACTCATAAAGTTTGGAAATAATGGTGTTAGCTTAGGGTTCAGGCTCCAGGTGATCGCTCAAGAGGGTCGCGCCCGTCTCATCGCTGGTGCTTAATAAAAACACTTAGCTTCCTGCTATCAAAGTAGAACCGCGCGCACGCTGGTCACTGTACCAGAGGAAGGGGATGTGCAGTTCTTAAAATAAAAACACATTGCACTGTGGCTCTGTGCATCCTCTCATTTGATCACGCCGCTCTGCTGCGAGAGGCGAGCAATTTCGGTTTGTATCTTTTTATTTATGAGCAAAGGAGCCGAGCCGATCATAAACACCGCCCGGCTTTAACGCAGAACAAACAACGGTGACACTATTTGTTACCCTCCTGACAAGGAAGAAAAAAAACACCTCTCTTCAACTTGTCCACTGTTTCTCAGCGTCCCCTTCCCTCTCTCCTGGCTCCTTCCTATTAATCAGTTGGTTTATTTCGCTCTAGTAAAAGCACTTTGTCTCCACTTTTGTCAGCTCAGCTCTTTTCCCGGACAAAGTTTAAGCGTGGGCAGAATCAGGTGCCTCATTCCAAAGCTCAGCTATGTAGTTAATATTGTTAAATGCTTTGTTATGTCAGAATTAATAGTAGCAATGCTTGGCTCTTTCAGCTTATGCCTTGTAATTGCAGAGAGACGCACAATGTAGGTGCGTAACACTGACAAGGGCCACACACACTCTTCCCTTTTCACATTCACTGTGTGTAACAGACACACTGTAAGGCATTTACTGAAACAATCACGATGAAAACAACTCCTACCATATAAAAACAAGAGAACTGCTAAAAGGGAATGACTCAAATTTCGCTCTTATGTTGTTTCTCCCTTATTTCACACCAAACAGCTTCAATAGTTTATGAGAAGAATAAAATACTCGGCAAGGAATTCAAAACACATGGAGAGAGTTGATGTAGTAACTGAGACAGAGTTTTAATTGCTACCATATTTGTTAGCTTTCTATACTTGTGGGTGGGAGATGGTTTTGGGCGGGGGCTTCGCAAATTTTTTTATTGGCTCCGACAAGAGACAAAGTGACTGTCTCTCCTTCCCGCTCCCAATGTGTCATTCACTGCTAACCTGCTCCAAAGGAAAGAGTCCAGACGATGGTTGTCAATCCTGTCACACTATGCCGTCAACCACAGTTTAAATCATCGCCGCGTTCAAGCTAGGGTTCAGAGCTCAGTGTGTGTGGGTGTGTGCACGCATTTGTCCTCTTTACTAGATAAGTAGCCACTCTGAGCTATGTGAACTGACCCACAGGAAGCGGCATTTCCTTACTGGCCAAACCTGCAGCTCAGAGTCGGCCAGCAAGCTCTGTGCTGAAGAAAAAAATGTTAACGCTATCCAATGCAGCTTGTACAATCATAGCATTTGCTATATTCTGAGCTGGAATTATGTTAAATTACTTTAGGCTAAATTACAAAGGGAGCACTGAGGAATGGAAAACGTTTCTCATGACAGCCCATGTTCTCTAGGCAATTTATACTTAAGTCCCAACAGCAATATGTAGGCCTACATCCAGTAAATAGCCCTGCTGCTCCGTGTTCCCTGGTTTGCTTTCAAGAACTGCAACCCCTCAGAAGTCTCTCTCAAGGAACAGCAACATCCCGATGAAACAGAATTAACGAGACAACACTTGAAATTAGCATCGAAAAGGATTTCTGGTTAATTCATCACACAACTGGGAGACAGCTAGAAAACATTTCCCCAAGGCCCTGTTAAATCTCCTTGCCACGAGAGGAACCAGGCTTCGGAACTCCTCCGGTTCCTTTGATTTATGCCGGGCCGGTTGGCATTTGACAAGAAAAGAACTGTGTAATGAAATTAGCTCAAGGTCAAGAGAGATTTGAGTTGAACATCTCTTTGACGACTGGATCATTTGACTTGTCTTTTTCTGATGTGAACATGGGTCGGATAAGAAGTAGGGCCCCGCGCCCAGCCCTCAATTTCCATTTGAAGTTAAGCCATAATAGTCTCATATGTGACTGTCTCATGAATGCACAATCTATTTTGTCAAGTCATTAAATCAAGCCAGTTAAATCCGGGCTGATAGGCAGCATGACAGGCATTCTGAACATGCCGGTGTAACCCAAGACGTTCCCTAGAGGAGGAAGTTGAGCTCACGCCTCAGGGTAACAGTTATCCTTAGAAACACTCTAAAAACAATGGGGTTTGTTGCCTCTGGAGGGATAGGGGGGATTCCAGAGGCAGCAAGATTGGGAGTTTCCAAAATCGAGTCAAGGTGCCGACATTACCGACCCGTGCCCAAGCCCAATGGGGGAAAAAAGTCTTTTTACACCAACTGAGGTGCGTTCACTTTCCTCTGACTTCCCCATTACATCTTAGAGCAGGGATGGGCAATCATGTGTCATGCAGGTTTTCATTCCTCATTCCAACCAAAGACTACAGGTGACTTCATGGTTGAAGGTGTGCTTATCAGTGAAATCATCTGCTGCTGTCTTTGGTTGAAAACCTGAATCTCTGCCCTCCATGGCACGATTTCCCATCGCTGCCTTAATGAAATGTGCCACACAGAGGAGCTTACCTAAACCAGCAGAGAGCTAGACAGCACAGCAAAGAAGAAACATACAAACTCATGAACTTTAGACTAATTTGTGTTTTTCAGATTATCATTGCAACACCTTGAACCTTGGGATTGGCTTATTGTGTCGGGCCAACTAGCTAGTGTGCATGTACAATGCAGTGCCTCTACATCATACTGTGATATAAATCAGCTTTATGGTGACATCAAGCTTTAAAATCACTGTAAGGCAATAGCATTTATTATTAACACTGCTGTGGAAAGACTAAGGGAGACACAAGGTTTTCCTACACTCGGTAATAAAGTCACGAGGCCATTATGAGACTAGCAAATGATATGACAAAACTTGTGCCGAAACAGAAATAGGTCCACAGTGGATGCTGCGAGCACAAGAGGTCTCACAGAGTGCTCATTAGTGCTACTTGGTCACCACAGGATATTTTCAAACTGCAATGCCTATGCACCCCACCAATCCTCCGCACCAGTGATGTGGTGGTGGCTGCCTCTCGGTTCACTCATGACTCATCCGCTCTAGCATTTACTGATCCCCATGAGAATTTTCCCCAAGATTTCTGAAGAACCTCTACTTTTCGAGACCACTTGGATATTTGAGTCTACATCCAGGCAATCGCTATCGCTGGAATAATACAAGAATATGTCTCTACACACAGTCACGGTGCACAGCGTGTGAACCACAGCCATATTTGCTAAAACCACAGTGTGACAACAGGCCACCAAAGAATGATCTTGTTGGGTGTGGACTGGACTGAAAACGACAGAGGCGATGAGGAAGCTGTACAGTGAGGTGACAGTCTATAACGTTCTGGTGTAACGTGCCGAGTTCAAGCATCAGTCACTGCAGCATCCTTAATGAAACTACAAGCCCTCAGTCCCACTGCTGGGCATAACAGTATGAATGTGGTGGGATATCTTACAAATGAAAATAATAACAATCCACCAAAGTGAAACGGCGTTCTTTAGGAAAACATGTATATTTTGCTACTTCTTTGATTGACTAGGTGATCGTGTAGGCATGACCTAGTCTAGAAAAACGTGCAAAAAGTAGAAGCCACATTTCACTTGTTCTTCTCAACAACAAATCAACTACAGCAGTGGTTCCCAAAGTGGGGTCCAGGGTCCAAAATTAGGATGAGTTTAATTTCACTATTATTCTACTCCCTAGAAATTAGCACAATGAGAAAATGTATAAGCATGCCTTCATTGTTACATCTCACTCTACCCAATGCTGTCTACTGTGTCAGTTATGTAATTCTCCACACAATCAAATCAGATCCCAAAAATATTCAGATTGGGTTTCTTAAACCAAAGTCTTATCAAAGGGAGCTCCATGATTTAATGATCATCTATTTGGAGGTCCTTGACAGTGAAAAGATTCACTAGCTCCTGAACTAGAGCGACAAAAGTACAAAATATAAAGATTCGGCAATAGCTATCTTGTTGCATAAACTGTGAGTGCCTATCGCTAGTGATTAAAACGATGCCCGAACAAAAACACCATTAATATTCCTAGGCTATATCTGTGTTACTGAATAGTGAGTTTATACTTGGCTTATAGTACTTTATCGTATTACTTATCTGCTATAGTATTACCACAAGGTTTCTGTGATATATGTTTTTCTAAACTGTATTGTAGGATTACTAACGTTACAGCTATTTCTTTCGTATGGATGCATGCTGTTACATTTTCCAGTATAGTGAGATACCGAAGCGGAGTGGAAGCTACACGGGAGTGTTCCAGGCCACGGGACGCCTGTTTGCAAAACCAGTTGAGGAAGTGGCAGTAAATAACTATAAAAACAAGACAATCCTGTGCTTTGAGTGCTGCAATAAACACCAACAGCTTCAAAAGTAACCAGTTGCAAATACTGCGTAGCCTATTACTAGTTTCCAGCGCAGGCCCCACAACACAGGAAACAGGGTTGCAACTAGGCGCGCCTCTAACAATTCCCAATCCACACACAGTCCTCTCCCTCACAAAAGACAGGGATTCCTTGTTTTGCATTTCATGCAAACTAGTTGGCAGATAACCTACTCATGAGATTTGCATTCCCAAAATGTAAGCAAATTTGACCCAATTCTAAAGATGCCGCATAAGATATCCAAGAAATTATACAGCCGGGGCGCTTTCTAATCACAATCCTTCCCAAACTTGTGCAATCTGAATGCTGAGAGCTAGGACGAGCTAACGATGGACCATGCAAGTTTTCTTACTCACCAACACCATATTTTTCCTTTTTAGTGGGCACCCAGCGAGACATTCTCAGTGTCGAAGCTTCCCCGAGTTGATGTTCCGTCTGTTAGAATAGGTCCAGGGGTGACCTCTTCTTATTAATGTAGACTTTTTCAGTTTTCTCTGAGCTTTAGAGAGCAACACCGAGCAGCCATTTTCCACCAGTGACAGGACGCTCCGCAAGGGGGTGGAAGGGAACACAACTTTTTAGTCACCATGTAGGCGTTCATACAGCAGGCGTCCAGCAAAAAGTTACACTGCTGTTTACTGAGGGGGAGAAATATGTTACGTGACTGATGAAAAGTTGTGTTAGTCTCGAACCTGCTGCTGCATGGCTGTGAGAGCCTAGGTAAATCAAACGGTAGGTGAACTATGACCTCCAGTCCGTGTTTCGTCACGTATTTTTTACGGACTGTGGATCATAAGGTATCACGTCCACCTGGATAAATACAAATCAAGTTAAAACTATTAATTTATGTTTTCCCTTGAAACGCTATGCTCATATAACATACTGATATTATGTTTACAAGTCATAAAGATTTATGTCAGGTTAAAATTAAAACTTAGGCCCCTAATATAGGCTATATAAAGGCTATATGGATAAAATGAGTTAGGTGGGTTTGCATGTGCATGCTACAATTTATTATAATGTAGGTAAATACTTGAAATTAATTGATTTTCTGTCTGAAACCAACTTAGCCTCTAGGAACAACTGGGGCCCAAATTAATAACCTCTAAACTAATATAGTCAACTTTTGCTCCATCCCAGCCGGCAAAAAAAAGAAAAAATAACTAAATAAAAACATTGTAGACACTGCACTGCACTGCAAACCCATTTCCATCTTCTCTCATGAAAAATCACTATATTATTCCTGTAATATTTCTATAGGGATTTCCAAAGTGTCAGTGGGTCTCAATAGTGAATTTATGACATTTTCATACTTAATGGTATCTCTACTTTATATGGTATACATTCACACACAGAGACTTCCTCTGACTGTCTCAATCCATTTCCGTCCTTTTCTGAAATCGCCTAATGAAGCAGTGCAGCGACCCCGTTGTTTTGAGCGGCTGATCTGAGGCAGGATCGTCCCTCGGAGCTCCGGGCGCCAAGCACCATCAGAGAAATGCACCTGGTGCACACTGGACCTGCTCATCTTTATTCATGTCGCTCTCACAAATCTGACATGCCAACTTCTCAGGATTACAAATTTGAGGGAGTTTCTACCTCAAACTTGTAATCCCCCTAGTTTTCACTGCCTACAACTCTCTTCTGGGAAATGTTGTAGTCTCTCCAGCAGAGGGCGGTGTCGCTCTCATTCTCATTCTCATTCTCACACACGAGGGACTGCCTCTGTTGAACCTCATTTAAATCTCCCCTCACACGATTGAGTTTCTGATTTGTTTTGATGCCATCTCTCAGGCAGAGCATACAAAAGAGGTGCAGATTTGTTCACCTCGGTGTAGATATCTGCAGCATTGGTAAAACTCAATTAGCTTCTCAACTTGATAATGAGTCTTAAGCAGGTCAAAGCAATTGATATTTAAGATGGTTATCTTAATCTCTGTCTTTGAAAGTGACTGCTATTCCACTGAGAAACACTGAAATTCATTAAACATCAAAGCAACTGCCAATTTTTTGGGGAAAAGTTTTTGCTGTAAAACAGAGTTGTGTTTAACTGCGTCTAAATAAAATCTAAAACAGAATCTTGCCTCCAGCCTTCTTGTCTTGTCTTCTAAGTACTGTTCAGTCTCGGGTCTTGGGATATCATGCAGGTCACAGTTACTTATCCAAGCAGACACAGGGCCATTTTTCAGACAGTCTTGCAGACATCACATGGCTTGGATAGGGGCTTGAGGATAGCAATGCCTCATCAGCCACCAACCACGGGATCACAGGGAGCAGCAGAAACAGGGGATCTTGGACAAAGAGGATTTTTGAAGCAGTCACTGAGTCATTGAATAACACGGATAATCTGCTTATTAGTGATGCTCCATCATTTGTGGGGACTCTTGAATGTTAGGAAGTTTGATTTGCTCTAATAAATATTGTGTTGTCTGTTTCTGGCTTGCATAATGCAGGCCTGTAATTATATATTTAGACAGCTTAATAATTAATATTTTGGTCATTGTTGAAATTGGACTCTATTGCAGAGATATTATGTCAGGTATTGCATCTAAAAGCGTCTCTTTCTCTCTCCCCCACTCTCTCTTCCTCTCCTCCCCCCTCCCCCCCCTCTCTCTCTCTCTCCCCCACTCTCTCTTCCTCTCCCCCCCCCCCCCCCTCTCTCTCTCCCTCGCTCTCTCTCTCCCGTTCTCCCCCTCTGTATTGGATGTTCAGCCCTTGTGCTCAGTAACTCTTTTGTTGGCCAAAGCATCCCTCACATTGCTACATGCCTGACTGGAGACAGTACCCACTAGCACCTAGTTTATTTCAAGACAGAGAGAGTGCTTACCTCCTAAAGACTAAGGACCACACAACTGGGAACCCAACTGCTAAAAGCTTGATTTCTTTCCTAAAATGGCATGTTTCCGGCATGTTTAATTTGGGGTAAGTAATGCTATGATCTGTAACTATGGTGCATCTCACTCTTGACTGGATTCTTGATATCTATTTCTCATACACTACAGTCTTGAACTGCAACATTCTTGTAGCCACTTATTCTTTGCAGTGCATTTCTGGTATGCCTCATGGTAACAAGGCAAGTTGAGCCTAGGGATTCTCATTAATACCTCCACTGTAAAGGGCCTTTATCGTGGGCTGAAACCCGAGAGCTGTCTGTGGTTACCTGAGCCCCAGAGGGATGACTCTCCGAGGGCCAGCTGCCCACCTACGCAGGGCTCCGGGCTGGAGGAGATCAGGGGATGACTCCTACTGGGAGAGCCTGGTATCAGAGGGGGAGGTCTTGCCCCGTGTCCCTCGTGCCCCTCGAGTCCCTCGGCCCCAAAGCGCCATCGAAGGAGGCCAGATGGACGGCTGGCTGCAGCAGCTGGAGAGAATACAGAGCGGCCATCTCAGAAGCCCAGTCCACCATCAAGTTCCACCTTTCAATGACCGGACGGCATCCATGCCAGCCCTCGACAGGGAGTCGACCGGACCTGCGCTGAGACAACAGGGGATCCCCTCCTTCTACAGCAGGGATTTCTCTTCGAGTGGGAGCCCCAGCCTGTGTGGGAGTTTGCTGGGAAGCCAGGAGTCCCTCCAAGCCGGGCTCTCCGCTGCTCCAGAGCGCAGGGGGAGCTGGGAGAGAGTTCATATCATGCAGGCCCCAGGGAAGGAGCAGGCTCAACTCAGTTCTCTTGCTCCAGTCAAGATTGGCTGGTTGCCAATCCGAAGGCGAGTGATGATGACTGATGCTTGCAGCCAAAACCAGTTCTTGGACCACTCTGTTAGCCAGGTAAGACACAGAGTGCCTGATAATGATAAGGCCTCAAGCATATGTTCAGAAAGTACACTTTGTTTTCTAGCTGTTGGGGCATTTTGTTATGTTAGCGGAATCTCTTTAGATTTCTGCCTTGGAATTCCTCTGTTGACATGGTAACAGTAAAATGTTTAATGTTCTGTGACACTATCACTTCACAGTGAATTTTAAGTTCATATTGGTGTTGAAAGATTGATTACATAGACACATCCATATCTCTTGCTGGAATACAAAAGAGTTTAGCTGGAATCCTTTATCATTTTTTATCCAAGTTCATTCAGAAAGTTTGTTTTGGCTTTTAGCCTTCTTTACTCTTACTCTTACTCTTCTTATTAAGAAAGTTTTTGGGTTTTTTTTTAAGAACAACCTTACAGAACAACTTTTGTGTCTGTTCTTTAGAGTATCACTCTCTAAAAAGAAACATTTGCAGAGACTGTGGACTGATTTACCTCGGATTTGGCATTGAAACCCTCTCAGGCTGTGTGACTGTCATTCTAAGAGTTTGGAGAGGCAGAGAAAGCTCTGAAAGCCTAGGGGTAAAGTGCTGCGTGATGGAGGTGATGGTGCGTAGTGCCAGGCAAGGCAGACAAAAACACACAGAGTGCCACAGAGAGCCATTAGTAGTCAAGTCTCAGTTACCCAGGGAGAAGGCAGTGCTCTGGCATCCTTTGAAAACAGCTTACTCTGCAGGAACTCCATGCATTCTCAAAAGGTTTACGACTCATTTGGAGCTGTGGCAGCAGAGATTGAGCTTTGTGCCCTGAGAGGATGCAAGTCAATGTACAGAGCAAATTCAATGGGAGTTTTACCCAGTGAACTGATAAAAATGACTTTGAAATCAATAGGTTGCAGTGCTGTACCACAGATTTCTCGATTTCACTGCACTGATGCACAATGAACATCAGTTCCCTCGGCCCCTTTAATAGAGCGCTTTGGAAAAAATGACCTGTATTTTAGAATATAGTTGAGAATTTTAGGGCATGGATTTGCACTGTGGCCTACAGTAAGTTTTGAAATACATATCGTGCAAAGGTATCAGATGCCATACCTTTTCTACCACAGAAATGTATTTATTTTTTATCTATTTTATACTGATGCAGAGGTACAGTGCTGTTGAAATCCTCTCTTATTTCTTATGGGGCTTCTTTTACAGGTGAAAATGAAACAACCCATCACCCCAACATTTCAGAAGAGTCCAGCCAAAGCCAATGGGTTCAGGCATCTGGGTCTGTATTAATCTGCAACTTTTCTAACTTTGGCAACAACTTTTAGAACAGCTGGGCATTCTCAGTGTAACATGTGTTCAATGAACCACAAAAGGCAAAAAAACTACACCCACAAATCCCACAAATACACTATTATGCACATTTGTTTATTGCTATAACAGGTCTAACTTACTAAAAGCAAGTCATAATACCAAATTTAACAACATAAAGAAATGTCCTTGCACATTTTACAGCCACAACAAATGCTCTGAAACACACAAATCAGGTCCAGTTTCAGTGGAAAATGAGTGCTTGATCTGTGCTACAACAAATATGGCCACAGGGTGACTGCAGGGGCAGGGCCAGCCAGGGAGAGAACAAGAGCTCATTTCAGGGCTGACTTCCCACACAGTTTACCTGACTCTAATCAGCTCCCACCAGAAGCGATGCCCCTGTCCTCTTTCAAATGCTCCACGCTGACTGACTGGATGATCACTTTAAACAACCCCCCCTCCCCCCCCCCAAAAAACGAAGTCAATTTCAAGTACAACTGACTCTGCGGCTGTTGTGCCATGGTAGTCTGGAGGAATTGCAGGTAAAGGAAATAGGTACTATTAGGCTTGAAAAGCTGACAAAAAAGAGATAGAGGGAAGGAGAGCAGTGAGAGGCAGAAAGATAAGGAGAGATGCAGAGTGATTGAAGAAGGGGCCCGGTTAATCTTTGAACATGGCAGCCCTACACTCTCTGGGCTTGATCTGAGGCTTGATCTTCCAACCTTTTCCTTGTTTATACATAGATTATCCTGGCAAGGCTTGAGCTGCTCGCAGAAATCAAAGCGATCTAGAAATCCACAGCGGCAAAGGACTTTGATAGACAGGGCAGGTGTTTTAAGGACACTAAACCTCAGCTGGCACCAGATACTTATTTATTTAGTTAACAGCTACATGCACAGGTTATTTTGTGACAGAATATAAAAAATATATAATGTTATATTACAATAATATAATAATAATAATAATAATATGCAATAGTTTACCACCTTAATATTAATATATTGTATATTATATATAATATTGTACATTATATACAATCAAGTCTGAGCCAAACATAAGCATAATCTTAATAACTCCATTTCAACCAGCAGGGAGTTCACAGAATATTTGAAGAGAAAACAACATGAATTTCCATCAGACAGATAGTACTTCCAGCGATGCTCTAGCACAGTAGATCAATAATAAATCTCTTGCTAGTCAATCAAATGGGCTATAAATATTCATATTTCAAACGACTTCACAGTGAATGATGATAGACATTCTGCAATTGCATGTACACAAATTGGCCACGGCTGAAATCCCAACAATCAGGATGCAGAAAGCCTATCCATAAAAAAAACCCCAAAACAAGTCTGCAATGCAGGCACACAGAAAAGTGTGAATTGAATAAATATACATGCAGACGCACGGACATGTCTGAATATGATAAGTTGTAAATGTCATAGACAGCCACAGTGCAGTGAAAACAACTCATGACCATCCAGTGGCAGCAACAATGCTAATCATTGTGTGACCTGAATGACGACAACACTGTCTGTTGCTACAAGAAAGTTGTTATTTCAAGCTCCATCCAAATGTATCCTGCTTAGGACGTTAGAACACATTGTTGTTTTTGCTTGGCCATCAATAAGTTTGGGCACATGACCAAGAGAAAGCATTACAGAGTGGAGACAGTTTGGCATAAGAACAAGTATTTAACCTTCTCAAATTTTACAGGCAATTGCAACAGATCCACAATTCCACATGTGAAACCAAACCAAGCTATTGGAAATTTCCTTAAAATCATTCTAACGATTATTGACTCAATTATACTCCAGCTCAGCAGACTCTCTCTCTCTCTCTCTCTCTCTCTCTCTCTCTCTCTCTCTCTCTCTCTCTCTCTCTTTCTGGTTGTTACTGATGACACTAGCAGGTGTAGTTTTGATCAGACTGGCCTCTTTGCATTCACTTACTGCCCTCTCGCTCCATAAAATGCACATTAAACAAACATTATGTGGCCTGTTAATGAGCACATGGTAATGACAATGGATCATGTCCTCCAAGGGGCCGCTTGTTTGGGCAGGCTGGCCGATTTTCTCTCACACTTACTATCTAGATAAAGTTCCGAAGGATGAGGAATAAATTGGGTGGGTGGGGACGTGGGGCGGCGTTCGCCATATGGCCCGCTCCTTTATTTTCCTGTGAGATTCTGAAAGTCAGCTGTTGACTCAGAAAGTATCTGTTATTTGAGCTCAGGCTTGACGTGAGAGAGCACCACTAGTGGAAGGAAAAGGGGGAGCAGTTTCAGGTGGGCTCAAGCAGATGGGGGGCGAGAAAGATGGAAGGGGGGGGGGGCAAGTGTCTTGTCAGGAAACCCAGAATCCCTAGCGACGCCCCTGATGACATGTAAACCAGTTCATTAAAAAAAATAAAAATAGATTTGACTTCATTTCACTTCATTTTTTCCAGCCCTCATCACATATGCAAAGTGGTACACACTTTTAACCACGTGTCTTGTATCCTCCCTTAGATTGAAAATGCCAGGGATTACTTCCCTGGCATATCCTAGGGTTATCCCAAAGTGAGAGCCCATCACCATGGTAACAGCAGCAGGTGGAAATGCAGCCAGGCAGGCAGCCAGGGTGGCAATAGAGTATCAGTCAGGGCTGAGAGGCAGACCGGTCATGTCGCGACGTCTCCTGAAGAAGTGGCTCCGGGTGGAGCTAGACTCACTCCACTACGCCAACATCACTTATTGACACTGTCAACACTGTCATACAGGCAGAGGAATGTGTGTGTGCTTGCATGTGTGTGTGTGTGTGTGTGTGTGTGTCGAGATGAATGTGACACTCGATTATTTGTTTTGCCTTCAAACACACATAGATGGAGAGGTGGAGAGAAGTCACACCAGTCCCAGTGCTTTGGGAGTGCGGACGTGGCAGGCAGCTGATCAAGGCTCTCACTGTGTTGAACAGGTAACTGATAACACCTATGGTATGATTGCATTTTCAGATGAGTGTAGGAGAAACCAGGAAATAATAACATGATATTATTGCATTATCTATTCCAATATGAGCATATCAATAGGTCTTGGAAAGGCAAGATCAGAAAATGTTGCGCCTGGAATTTCTGATTCAGACTGAAGGTCATCACTCTTTATTTTCTACCTTTAGAATGTCATTCACATTTGCATACTGCTCTTCATTCATTCATTTGCTCATCTGCATACTTGCATGTGGGTGTGTTTGTGTGTGGGGGGGGGGGGGCATATATGTGTGCCCATGTGTGTGTTTGGGAGATTGAGATGAAATTAAGTCGTTTAATCTTTGTGTTATGCTTGTATTCTACTGCCTGATGCCTAGGCCAGTCTCTCCAAATTACCTCTGTGTAAACACGATAGATCCAGTGTGTTAATGTTTGCTTGGTGAAGCACTGCCACATTAATGGCCTGTTTACACCAAGGACAGACCAGGTTTGTGTGCCACATCATAAACCTGCTGGTGATTACAACAGGGAGATATCAGCATTTCCCCATGCTCAATAAACTCCATCAGAGTCCTTTGATAACTCTAGCCTATGGACCAAAATCCTTTGCTTTTTGCCTTTCTGTTTCTGTGGAGGATAGTGTCTCATTGTTATTCTGTTGGGGATAAGTCACGCTGTGCGCTGGCTTTGCCTGCTGCTGCTGCTTCCATTGCTACTGGCGCATTTACTGTGTCAAGCATGGGGAGAGTCATCTGACTGAAGAACAAACAGCAAGGCCCTGAAGGAAGACAAGGCACCTGACCCATTGTTGAAAAGTTGTATTAGAGAGATGTCATGTTGTCAATATCTCATGCCATGTTAAATTAGGTTATGCTCCATTTTCTGTATTTGTCAGCCACTTAAAAAGCAGTACCACAAATTAGCAAGATGAATGTATAGCATCTGTTTAATCACATTGATTAATGACAAAACATTTACCAACAGACAATGGGAACACCAGGAGGGAGAAATTGTCCATGCATAATTACGGATTACTTTATCTCACTGAATCTCCTTTATCCACACAGGTACCAGAGAAACTAAGCTCCGCTACTAAGGAACGGGACAGACCTTTAAGCTGGCAGTCCCTGAGGAGAGGCTGGACTCGCAACAGGGCGTCACCTCTCTCTGGAGGGATTCAGTCCAATGACCTTCCCACAGGAACCAGCTCACACCCCAACAGGAAGACCTCTTTCATCAAAACAACCAGTATAGAGCCCTCCAAGCATACTCCTCTGCAAAGCACAGCCAATGTTGAGGCATACAAGGTGCACACTCCTCTGCAAAGGACAACCGGCGTTCAGCCTGTAAGGTCAACAGCCCACCTAAACAGTACAAACAGCATCTCACAGCCCTCACACATACAGACAAGCTCTGCTGTGACTACACTTATCCCTCAGAACAAAGCTGGCTTCTCCTCCATCACCATCTCCTCCAGGAAGGTGAGCAGATCAGCCAGTCTACCCAGCTCCAAGAACCCCACCTCCAGCCGCTGTCACCAGGCCAGGGCTTCCCCTTCACCACCCCTGGCCCACCATTCCATGGACCCAAACCCCAACCTGGTCACCCTGCAGAGGAAGGCCACCATCGTCAAAGTGACGGAGCACCGGATGACGTCCAGCCCTGCCCCGTGCGTAAAAGGCACGGAGAGCCCACAGTACAATCCACCCAGCAACCACCATGCCTCTGACACGGTGGTCCACAGGAGAAAGGCCACCATTATCAAAGTGACGGAGCACAGGGAGAGCTATAGTCCCGCCAAGGCAGGCTCCAGGACCAGGCACCCGGAGTACAGACACAGCTACACCGAGGGAGTGTACAAGGAAAACAGCATGTGGCATCAAGGAGCCATCATGCATCCATCCGAATACAGTACCAGACCCTCATGTCACCGTCTGGGTTCACCAGAGAGGACTAACAATGCCAACAATACATCCAGTTCAGTTGTGCTTCACGATCCAGAGAAAAGTGGAGGGACACTGCACAGGTCTACGCTGAGTCTTTTTGTGAACAACCCCCCTGCCATAGCTGCTGCCCCTCCTGCCGAGCTTCCTCCCAAGTCTGCTGGAGAGAGATCGGACAGGCGGCGCAGACCGCTGAGCTGCTACGGCAACGTGTTCGGACACACTGAGCCGAGCGAGGAGAGTGTGACACGGCCCGCTGCAACCAGGAAATGGAGCTTTGGGCTTCCCCTGGAGACCAGTATCAACCCTGTGCACCCCGACAGTGGCTTCTTCAGCCCTCGGACAGCGGTGAAAGAAACAGGTCGGCCAGTGGCAGAGTCCCCTGAGCCAAAGGGAGACGGGAAAGAAGGACTGCCACAGCCACAGGATGCAACCACGAGACCTTCCTCCTCTCTCACTCTCATCAAGGCCCCCGGTAGGTTCATCTGCCCCAGTCTGACAGTCTGCCTGTCAGCGCACAGGCTCCTTTTCTCTCTGATCTCCATTTTCAAAGGATGGAAATGTCTAAATATACATTTCCCTTGCGCTGTCTACGTGTTTGTGTGTGTGTGTGTGTGTATGCGCCTGTGTGTCTGCGCATGTGTGTTATCCCCAGAAGTTATTAGACACACTCCAGCATTCTGGCGCTGAACTCTCAGGTTTGATGCTGCCTTTCACCTTTGATGTATTATTGATAGGCATTATTGTATCGTATTGGGATGATTCCTTTATCTGCCGCCGCAAGTGTAATTGACACGCGCGCCTGATATCTGCATCGGCGGCTCTTTGTCAAATAACATCACCTAGAAGCAGAGGCCCCCATCGCCGCCCACAGACTCTCTCATTTTCACCTTCTTTTATTTTCCCACGCATCTTTTTGCATGCATAATCTATTCCTAGCCCCCTATTCACAGGCAACACAGGGGAGGAAGAGGAATCACAAGCTGCTAAACATGTTGAAAATAAACTACGACAGAATCCATCTGGGCTTTCCTTACCCTGCAATACAGCTATTACATTTGTGTGTGTTTGTATATGTGTGTGTGTGTGTGTGTGTGTGTGTGTGTGTGTGCCTGGGTGCGTGTGTGTTTTTTAATTGCTAATTTTTAATGCTTGTTTCAGTCAATTCAAGCTGTGGTTTAGGAATGCTGAATATCCAAGTGTTCAGGAGGAATATCAACTTGAATCAGTAATATGAGGAGGGAGTTTTCTGCTGAGTGCGTGGCTCATGATGTCACGTCTGTGTGTGAAATTATTAATTATTCTTTAATCACATTCATTGAGAATGTCATCAATTAATTACTAGGGCCTGAAGCCACATCATTTGAATTCAATGTTTGATAAAGCCTACCTCCAAATGAGGCAGGACATTATGAAAATTGAATTGTGTTAGACTATCCTGCCTGTGGTGTGCAGCAGCCAAATGCTGTCCTGATAACAGTGATTAGCCCCATTTTACTTATACATTAGTCATAGCAAAAGCCCTCTTCTGTTTCAGATCCCAGCTCACAGCAGTCCCATGAGGAAGTCCTCGCCCTCAATGCAGCAGCAATCATAGCCAATATCAAACTCCAAAGACAACTGAGTAAGAAAAAAACAGTAAATGGCAATTCTGGAAAGGACTCCATTGCATCTCCCCAGGGAAATACGGGTATTATTACTTCTCTCTTTCCTCATATGTAATCATTATCTCTCACCTTATAAAACATTGATCTTTCTTACAATTAACTGAAAAATGCTGCAAGCTCAACATTCAAGCATCACAAGTTCGCTTTTCGAGCCGCGGCTCTGATTGAATCAATATTGATGAGGTGAAATTCTGTGCCTCTTACATACCGCACCTATTTGATTCATACACAGAAGTTATATGTCATGGCAGGCCCAGAGGGCCGCTGGGCTACTGAGCACGGTGCGCTCAGCCGAGTGAAGCCGAAGCATGTGTAAATGAAAGGCAAACAATTTGATTTCCTCTGCCTTTGTAGTGACAGATGTGGGGAAATGTGAAAAGCCATTCGCTGATCAAAGTCCAGTCCGGCACGACGCAAACACCGCACAGCACAGCCGGCCTCATGCTGAGTTTGTTCCTCTGAGAGTCGACTCTGATCCTGAAAGATCAGCCAAAACTATTTCTCTCCAGGTAAGTTCAGAGGTAGCAACTTTTTCTTTTTGGCCAGTGAAACTTTTCGGCAAAGGACTTCGGCTGGAAGCTTAATCCTCCCAACAAGAACGTTAAGCTCTCAGAATATTCAAGGCAGAATTTCATGCTGTGATAGACAATATTTTCCTGTTTTTTTTTTCTTTTTCTTTTTCTCCCTGGCTGTGAAACACACTACAATATCAGAGAGAGGGAAATGCATTATGCCAGCCTTGAGCTTCCACATGAACAGGATTCCTGGGAGCAGTAGTTCTTCATGGGAAAACTACTGGGCTGTGTTCTTGGGGGGTTTAAGTGATATTTCTGTTTTTTTGGCAGGAGGCGCTGGAGAAGTCCAGACCGGACTTCATCAGTCGTTCCCAGGACAGACTGAGAGAGCTGGAGAGAAGGGCGCAGGAGAGGAGGGAGCTGGCGGATGCTCCACACCCGCAGTCGGTCGCTGCTCTCAGGGGGAAGAGGGGCCGCAGCTCCCGGTCCACCTCTCTGAGTGGTACTGTACCAGCACCCCTTCTCACCCTCTCTCACCCACTGTGCCACCCATTGTCCCTCTGCAGCTGCTGTGGCAGTACGCCACACACACAATCACACACGCACACACACACACACACACACACACAGATAGACACAGAGAAAGAGTGAGGAGAGCAGGGTGTTTTCAAGGCTGATACGGATGTTTTGTACTGTTATTCAAGATTAAAGTAATAATCCGTGACATTTTCATATCGTCATCCTTGAAACAAGGACTCAGTGTTTCTCCTAAGTACTGTATCTTATTCTTCTCTGGGTGGAAAAGCCTCTGAAACAGCTTTTAGACCATCATGGGACACTATCAAGAAATTCTTTCCTATTCAATGACTGGCAAACTCTGGGTTATATTAGTATCTTTAAATGAAGAATCAATTCAGAGAAAACATCATTGAAAAAGATAAATAAAGAAAATAATGTTTCACTGCAGGTTTTATAGTCTGTTTTTATGCAGCTGTGGTCAGGGAGGAACCTCCATCACATTGAGGATGGACCACATTACTAACCAATATCCAATTTTTAATGAAAGGCCAATATCAGCCATATATATCAGCAAACCAATATATCAGTCTAACCCTAGAGGACAGAGAGAGAGAATGAGAGAGAGAGAGCACTCACATGCAGGTTGGCTGTGGAATAAATACAGTAGAAGACACAATGGAAGTAAGAACTACGGTTGGCTTAGGCAACTGCCCTTCTATGGAATAACAAGACACTTTCAGAATGATCGCTGGTATCAGAATTTGGCAGAAATAGTATGGTGACCTTCAAATGTTATTAAGCTCTCTGTGCGGCTCTCTGTCTGAGGAGATTTCCGTTTCAGTGTCAGACTTCATAGTAAACAATGAGGAATTTGCAGATTTGTCACACAGATTTCACAGCGCTCTCTGCCCTCTGCTGGCCATGACCTGCAAGACACAGCAGAGGGGAAGACAGCTGTGAAAGTGACAGCTTTATATCAGTTCAGCCTGTAAAAAAAAACCCCAGTAATGATCACATTATGCCATTGATGTTTTCAAAAGAACTCATTAAAGTGATACATTTGAGCGTAATCGCAGATAGATTATCACATCCTTCATGTGTATTAAATAAAAACATTCTCAGAGGAAAATACCCTATCGGTGTTAAATATGGCTGGGAACTCTTGAATAATGGAATACTTATAGAGTGGATTTGATGTCCCGATCAAACAAAAACCAAAAAAACAAATCTTGTTATTTCCAAGCAGCAGAAAATGCTGGAGGTTGCAGTGTGGTTTTTGTCTTATAAGAGAGGAGGCTGTCAATCTTTTCAGACGCCAGGAAAAGCCAGAGTGATTCACTGCCATGCCGTTGAGTCCTCAACTCAATCAGCATTGTGTGTGCGCGTGTGTGTGTGTGTGTGTGTGTGTGTGCGTGTGTGTACGTACTCCCGTTTCCAGATAACCTTTTCAAACCCAGAGATAGAGCCATTACTGGGAAGGAGATGCAGCTCAGATCCAAGCGGTGAGTTCCATCTCAATCTCTGCCTTGGCACGCTGTCAGATGCTTCTTCTTTGTAACCATATTCATCCTTATCACCTCATATCTCTTTCAAAGTGTGAAGGCAGGCCCTGTATCGCTGGCATCGCCGTACAAAATATGCCGCCCGTGTCTCCCTGCCAACCCTGTTGCTCTAATTATGTTTTTTTTTGTTTTTTTTTCCCTTGCCACACTTGTTTATTTTCCCTGCTGGCAGATCCTCCCATTGATTAGGCAGGCTTGTGTTAGAGTGTTGTGTTAGAGTGTTGTGTGAGACTGCGGTTGCATCCGAGGATATATGATGGTGTCTCAAGCCGGTGATGCACAGCTGAATGGCTTCTGACTGAGGAAGCCAATGGCCGTGCCAGATGCCGCTCACCTGTGTTTCAGTTCTGCCAAAAGTGCCATTTAGAATTGGAGAGTTTCATTCCAAAATTAGATGTCCACTATTTGAAAATTATGACGCCATACAAAATGACCCTATTAAAACCAACCATTAAAGAACTATAGTACTTTTTGAAAGGCTGTAAGTGACTTAATTCTTGGCTGATGAATTATGTGTTTGGATAATGGATACACGTTTTTGAAAAATAGATATATAGCATTTTGAATACACTACCAGTCAAAAGTTTGGACACACCTGATTGAATGTACTATGTTTGTGTTGATGCCTATGTATGAATTTCTTTCCAAAGCCTTTGCCTTTCCGTCATGGCAAAGGGCGGCTAAAGAATCTAATATGATAGTTAATGCACAATTCCATTTGTGTTATTTCATAGTTTTGATGTCTTTACTATTATTCTAGAATGTGGAAAATAGTAAAAACAAACAGAAATGTGGTGCGTCCAAACTTTTGACTGGTAGTGTATGAACTCTCCAATTCCCCTTGCCACCAACTCTAACAACAATGATAAATGTTGACAGAGTCTACAGCACGCTTCCAGAGGTGAAGAGGAAAAAGGAGGAAGAGAAGAAGAGGGAGGCGTGTTTGACCAACAGACAGCGAGTGGAGCTTTTCAAAAAGGTAATATCTGGCCTGTATGTCCTTCTGTGAAACCAAACATAAATGAATACAGAAAATGGAAAAAAAACACAATCAGACAAATCAATCTTTTATTATAGTGCAAACAGATGTGTTTCTATGCTGCTGTGTCATCATTGATCCATATGCTGCAGTGGTCATCTCTTTCTATTTAAGCGCCAGACCTGCATGTTTGGAGCTGGTTGAGGCCGCTATAAATAAATATGCACGCTGAAATGAAACACTGAATGACTAAATCATTGAAAAGTGAGGGATAACAATATGCATTACAAGCAAATTGCTTCAAACAGCTATCCAGAGTGTTAACAAGTGCGTGCATGAGACACTGAACAGAACATTAATTGTGTATATGACCCACAGGCAATTGAGCAAGTAATAGCACACCTTTCTCCTCCAAGCTCAATTAAACCTTGCAAAGGGTGCAACATTTTTCAGTAATGGCTTACACTAAAGGGCTATAGTTACAATAAAGATTTTGCTCTCCTCACAGCAGTACAGCTGTTGAGAATAATGGTTTTAAATCATCTGCAGCCTCCATTATGGTTAATTGAAAAGCCTGGCATTGTGTGGGAGACCGGGGGTTGAACCTTAATGACTTTAACACACAGACCTTAGGAAGAGAGGACAAGGGATGGGATGTGTGTTTCCGCATTTTTCGATTTCTATTGAAATTGGCAGGTTGGAGAAGGCTTGCTGGTGGGATTTCAGCCAGTGACAACAGCACAGTCTAATGTTTATGCTCGGGACTTACCATAACTTTTTGGTTGTTTTGGAAGCAGAAATGTACATTTTTATGTAACAAAAACACAGTACCTCCTCCTTATATTAAGTCAAAACAACATATTTCATGTAGATTAATGAATGTTTTTCAATCGGTTTTGCTTTTTGGACTTGAAATGCCTGGTTGAAATCATATACCCCAAGATTGTGAGTTGTAACAATGATCATTTTAGGGTCACAGGAATATTTAGTTAAATCTGTTGTCAGGACACTATGACTCTGACCCTTGCACTACTTACTATTGGTTGTTACTTGTAATGGAGGTGATACAGGAATTGAAGGTTATGCTGCTGTATACTCATTGTAAGTCACTCTGGCAAAGAAAATCAGCATAGGTCTAAGATGGAAAGATGGGAAATATTAATAAATGTCAGTCCTGCTTATTTTTAAGGCAGCCACATTAGTCTTTTTTTGGCTTTTCTTTTCTTTTTGCTTTTTTTTTTTCTGGACTTTCACAGAACTTCACTCAGGAACAATGAGTTTATTAATCCACTAGAGGTCACTGCTATCAAACATTTACACTTTTCTTGCACCTCTTCCAGGAGATTGATGAGAAAGGCTGATCTAAAAAAAAAAAAGTATAATTCACAGCCACAATCATTTTAAGCGTGATGTTGGTATCAGCAATTATTTTGACTTGTATAATCTTTTTGTGTTGTGTTTGCATGGTCAGTAATCACCCTCTAAAGAATGGAATTTGATTGGGCAACTCTAGGCTCTGTCTTTCACTCCCTCCCCCTCTCTCTTTCTCTTTTCCTCTGTCACTCTCCCTCTCTCCCTCTCTCTCTCTCTCTCTCTCTCTCTCTCTCTCTCTCTCTCTCTCTCTCTCTCTCTCTCTCCCTCTCTCTCGTTATGGAGAGAAACCGTGAACAGTCTCATTGTGCGGAGTGTATGAGGCCAGTGTTCCTGACGGAACAAAAGGCCCTTCACTGGCAGAGAGCTACAGTGCAGTGCCACCATTCAGTCAAGCTGCAGACACAGAGCCCGGGTGCCCACACACAGCCACTCCACCCACACTGCTGCTGTAGTAGATAACACAGGGAAGCGGGCCATGCCACAGTTCCAGCAGATCCTGGAAGGCGAGCTGGAAACCTGAATGGCGTGGCTGCGAGGGGAGCAGAGGCCTGGCTTCGTACGGGCTATTGACTCCCATCTGAGTGCATGTGTGAGTGTGTGTATGTCTGTGTGCGGGGGAGGAGGGTGTGTGTTTTCAATCTGTCTGCAAAGCAAAATGACTACATGGGTCTTGTGGGGAATGGGATGGTGATCTGTGGTCATCATTCCATCATAGATTCTGAGTGTGTGTTTGTGCTCTTGTTGCAGAAACTGTTGGATCAGATTCTTCAAAGGAGCAACAACTGAATGACTCTCAGGATGGAGCTTCACCATGAGATGCCTTTTCTTTGCCCATGCATTTTGCATTGCATGACAGACCACAGATTGACAAAGTGAATTCAGCACTGTGTCGGTGCTGAATATGAATGTGAATGTCAGCGTACTTCATGACATCAAGTCTTTGCCATTACAAATGAAGATGGCATGAAACTGAATGTATGAAATCATGTCTCGGTGTTCTGCTGTAACATATGTCACATTGGCTATAATCAAAACATCATGCTGCACTTCATGAGCACACTGACTGAGACTCTTATCACATAACATCAGAACTAGTATATTGTATGCTGTCTGTCACTGTCATGTTGTTTTAATCTGATTCTGGTTGCCGTTCTCTCCAGAAGAGTTCATGCAGTGGGATAAACAGTAACCTCTCACTGCAAGATAAAGAACTGCTATCCTCATACAGTCGCTTTCACATGGTCTCATGTGATGTGAAGCGGTGATATAAGACATCATCATTCATTAGGTTTCATAGGCCCATCCAGAGCAGTCTTCAACCGTTGTCCTCATTATGCAACTGATAAAGGCTAGGTCAGACTACAAGCAGAGGGAAGACTGGAGTGGGCTCTGCCATTATTCAGTGCCAGCTATTAACAGTGAGTTGGAGGAATGTGACCTCCTCTCATTGGAAATGCCCTGTTAATGGACAGTGCCGATTTGAATGGCGCCTTTGTCTCTGTCTTTGTCTCATGATGGAACGAGCTGCCATTGCGGATTTAGATTTGTGTGTTATGATCCACCGTGAACGTGCCCAGAGTGCTGCTGAACAACATGATGGAGCTGGGCATAAATCAAAAGTGAGATGTGTGAATATTTATTTTTGGAATAATCCACAACATAGCAACCCCTCTTTTCATTACTCTTAATTGTGATTTTGCTCATTAGTCTTTAAATTGGTGTACTTTCATAGTCCAGCTGTTCCATCCATTCTAAATTAGCATAAATGTCTTTGAGAAGATATTGACATGGATTGCTACTTGTGTCATGTGAATGCACATGCACATTCATGTTGATAATTATTTCATCCTTCTTTCTAAAATGGTTTTAGATAATACAATCCAAAGGAGGATATTTACTGTGTGCATTGCTTTCTCCATTCAAGGTTTGCTTTCTTTTTCAGTTTTTTTCTTTCCATTGGACTCATTTCAAAGAATGTTTAACTATGCACTGTAATATAAATGCGATGTAATATAAAATGTATTCAAATGCTTTTTACTTCAAGTATATGTATTTTATAATTGAGTCGTGTTTTATCTTGTTAACAATCAGACTCAGAAAACTTTAAAACGTGACTGCAAAAATTGTCTCCAAGCAATGTTGTGAAAAGTTGTTTGTCATGTTGCATTAACATTATAACAGAGGCATAATGGAATTCTCTGCCTGCTCCTGAAATATCATCTTCCCCTCCTCATCCCTTGGTTCACAGCCTGTGAATGATCAGCTTTCTATCGTATGCCATGGCCCACTGTTGAGCTCCAGCACTATCTGCAATACTGCTGAAGGTTCTTTTGTTTTCATTCATATTTGATCCTGACTCAGGAGTTTTGAGATGCGAGGCTTCTGAGCATCATGACACCACTGTGCTGCACCATCTAGTCACCATTTCAAACAGTGGAAGCCAACAGTAGGAAGTGTTTATGTGACTCTACTGTAAGCCTTCGTGCTGGGAGCATCTCTGGAATGCTACTTTAATGTTCTCCTGTAGGAAGAAAAGCCTTCAGCAACCCACTTGCCCGTGGACATCTGCCTGTTTTCTGCCTGCATTGCCTTCCAAAGTAGCCCAGTTGGCTATGTGGTGCATTGCGCAGTGCAGACACTGAAGATCACACAGCCATATAGTGCTTGAACGGGTTATGTCCATAATGATGAACTACATCATTTGAGTAGTCAAACTAGCTCTCTGCTGTGCACCATAATGCCTCAATGAAATACATAATTTAAGATTATTTGATTGTTTGACACCATTATGAATACATTTGATGCAGATATTTTAAATATTTGCAAATTTGTTCAACATAAATCACTTTGCAGTATATAAACCCCATAAACAGAGGACAACGTAGCCTATTTTTTGCGAGCTGCCAAAATGATAAGAGCCTGGATGAATTCAAGATCGGCATGAGATGTAGGCTACTTCTGCAAATTCCCCATAAGTGCTTTCAAGTCCGTCTCTTACGGTAACTGAATAAAACATGCCTCCATAATTAGGCTACGTTTGCGAGTGAGGGTTATGTCTGACATATATTATTCAAATCTTATTTACAGTCAATGTGGGCTACTGTATGGGTGTGCGCCCATTGAACTGCGTCAAGCTCGCAAACATTTAACGAGACTAAGAGCGGAAATTAGGTGATTTTGCCTTCAAAATAAAAGGCCGGCTTGACACTTAATCCTTGAGGCATTATTTTACAACCACTAGGAACAATGTTCTGTGGGTTAAAATTGACTTTTTGAAGGTAGTAGACATTCTTCCACGTTCTCTGGTAGGCTATGTGTGCTTGAGTCTTTATTTGTAATTTTTGGAAAGACCTGCATTAGCCTACATGACAGCTTAGTGCATATGCTGTGAAAGGGACATTTTGAGGAAGAAAACATCAATTGCGTTTTAATTTAAGCTGTAGAGTCTAAATGTCGGCTATTTTCACGCCGTTTGTTAGTACTATTCAAAAACGTTGCAACATAGTCGCCAATAAGGGTTTTATTTTTGAAAGCAAAACCGGAAGTTGTATTGTCCTGATTCTTGCTAGCTTGATACTGGTCATCCACTGGTTACGAGCGCTCGAGGCGGCTTTAGGACCTCGCGGAGCGTTTCAATGAAGCACATGGTCCCTACTCATAAGACAACACTTCTCGCCAGTAATTGCCCTGGAATTGATGTCATTCTAGTGTGCGAATAACACAGTGAATCGTCTTTTTGTCAATGTTTTCATCGCTTGCGTCTGATTTTCCTCCTTTTCACTTTTACGCAAGGCGAGCTCACTTGGACATCACTGAATGGGAAAGTGCGCGGAGTTGGAACAGCGGGTCCTCGGGATTTCCTAACGCTCCTCTCATACACTTGATCATATTTCAGGAAGTCATTTTCGGGCTCTTGCACATCAGCTGTTGTTGAACTGTAACTATATGATGGTTGCGCTGCAGTGAAACAGTTGGCCAGTCCGTCCATCCTTCTGCCGGGCATCATGAACCACCGGCGCCGGAGTCTGAAGTTTGTGATTCTGACGGCACTTCAGGCTTTATCAGTCACTATATGCGTGTGTGACAATGTGCGCTCCAGATCTTCTGAAGGTAAGAGAAGAGGTGAAGCTGGCAGTCTTCTTTTCTTCTTTATGTATACATTCACAAAATAACTATTGAATCTGATGCGGAAAAGTGAAACAGATGAATTGTTTGCTTGGTTGCTTCACTACTGAATGAATATCATTCTCATTTAAAGGCATGACTTTTCACATGACTTCAATGTAAAAACAAGCTTTTGTTCTATTTATTTTAAAATTATGTGCAGCTATCACTGTAGGCACACAGTGTGCCTGTTATGTCTCTATTCTACTGTACTCTATTCTATTCTATTCTATTCTATGCTAATTGACAAAGACAGACTGCCCATTCTTCATTCATGTCTCCCCTTTGGCTGTTTTGGCTACATCATGTTTTATGAAAGCCTTGTTAGTACACCAGACGTACAGATCTATAACACATGTTTGGGCAGAATTAGATATCTTCCACGTAAACATGGCTCCCCATATTCATGGCTTTCACTCATCTTCTCCCATAGATCTGCGAATTGTAGAACATAAAATATTAGCATGGTGTTCACCCCAGTGTGCCTCACAGGAGAGGAGAAGCTGTATATTTGATGATGCTGAAGCTCTCTTTGGTAATTGGTGATAGCACTTTCACTGGTGCTTCAATCATCCTTCAATTTATCCATTATTGATGAATTCCAGGACTTCTCCACACTGTTACATCATGGCACAAATAAAATAATAATCAAATTTTACTTTAGCAGCCTTGATAGACCAAAGATCTGAGTCGTCTATCATTTTAGTGAAACCTGTACACTGTAATTATGTTGGTGGCATCCCAGCAACAAATCAAAAGAGCTGCTTCTTGGATCAGTCAGGGGAAATGTTCAAATGTGCTGTCACAGTGTGTTTGTGTGTGTGTGTGTGTGTGTGTGTTTGTGTGTGTGTGTGTGTGTGTGCATGACACTGAGATCACAACCCTCTGGGCTCATGAGGTCTCCCACTCATCAGCGTTAAGTGTTGAATTTGAGCAGCAACAAGGGCTGCCTGCCTCATAGAGTATGAAGCAGTGGTGAGTTTAAGAGCTGCCAAGCAGGGTCGGTGTCTGCAGATACCTTTTACATCTAAACACACCGCCAGTCACGGCACCGTGGGATCCTGGGAATTAATTACGAGCACAAGCGAATGTCTGAAACGCGGATTGAAGGCTCAGGAAGTATTCATTAATTCAGCAGCAGTTCATCGTGATCAGAAGATGGCCTTGATGTGTCCCTTCCCCTGGGTTCACACTCATCACCAGCCGTCATTATCAAGCCGATTGTGTGTGGCTGTGGGAGCGGGAACGGATCCGTACTGGCAGGAAGTATTTACCTGGTTGGGGGTCATTTGTCCTGATTGGGATGGATGCCCATGGGGAGAGCAGTGTGAACAGGTGCTTATAAACACCCAGTGGAGACAGGGCTAAATTTAAGCAGGCTGAAGTAGCCGAGCGCTGTTAAACGCAGCGTGGTGCCTGACTTCATGTTAAAGCAAAATGAGTGGAAATCATTAGTGCTCCCTTTTATGAGCCCCTGCTCTGTCTCCAGACTGTGGGCTTTTTTCTCTCTGTCTCCCCAGCACTGATGTGCTGTCAGGAATCCAAGGTTAGCAAGAGAAGACAGAGGAGCTCAGCTCCATGCGATGTCATGTTTGCATACATTTTTAATGGGGCCTCTCCTTGAGCTTTCTTGTCGGTTTCATTCTCCCTGTCTCTTTTATGCATGTTCCTGTCCAAGCTGGGGATCCCTTGTGAATGATTTCCTCTGATGGTTGACACACTTAGTGTCAGGCAGTATTTACTAGCCAGCTGTGCTGCTTCAGCCAACATGACTGTCTCTGCCTGAAGCGCCACAAGCAGCTTGCTTGATGCACACTCAAACAAATGAAAGTTGAGCTGAGAATATATTTTTGGACTGTAGTAGAACATTCCTTTAGCAAACAGCGTCGTCCCCGAGAGGCGATATCACCGTGACGTGACCCATCTCAAGTCAGAGGCATTTAATATCTTTTCAGTATGAATGGATTCAGCTCTTCCACATGAGTTGTTCAGGATATTTGAGACCCGGGAGACTGATAAGTAAGAGTAGACCCATGTGTCACAGGGCATCAAGGCAGATTGATCAACCAGTTGCTGTTCCGCAGTGGGATATTTATATAGGAGGAGGAAAATAGCTGGACTGTGCTCGCGCAGCCTGACACTACATGTGTTGCGTTAAGTTCTTCGAAGCCGCTTTGGACTCATTTGACCCCCTCCAAAAGTTTAACAGGCCGGCTGAAACCTAACGCTCACTCTGGGCTTTCTCATTGGACTTTCACACCCAGACAGGTCAGAGTTCAGCTCAACACAGCTCTCCCTGTGCGTCTTCTCTCTCGTCTGCTCGGAAAGCCAAGTTGGCTCAGATATCTCCAGTCAGTGTCAAATCTATCTGGGTTAGTTCATGTTCCACCATATCAGTGTTCCACTTTAAAAAAAAATCTTGGCAGCGTAAAAACTCATTCATGCCAATTGTGTGCTGTTTTGCAGTACAAACTTAGGTGGGGCATAGTGGATAACATTATTCTTTACTTTAGTTGTTCTGATAGTCCACATTGAATAAATGATATTGTATTGCAGAAATTAACTTAACAATATTATTTTGTGTTATGGTTGGCCAGCATAGTATTTTGTTAGAAAATAAAAGCTTTTATTATACTTTTCCTACAGCTATTCTCATTCTCTGTACCTGGTTTAAGGTTGCAGAATTGTAATGTAAAAAGTATGGATGTTTGAATATGTGAACTTTACTGTGTGTTTCTTTGACCACTTTACTGTGGCCCACAGAGTGACATCATCACGTTTCCAAAGTAGAAGGCAACTGACAGCACTAGTCAAACAGTAGAATTTAGATTTCTGTTTTCAGTATGTAGCCACAGTAACTGCTTTGATTGAGTTTGAAGTTGATGAGTATATGAGGAAAAGTCTCAGTGGATTTCCTGTCAGTGTTTTTCACACAGTGTTTTTTATAGACGATCCAAACTGAAATGACAAGAATGACACTTTTTCAGGTTGTCAGTGTTAATTTATTCATCTACTTTGCAACCTGAAAACGATAAAGACTTCTTCTACCTGTTTGTAATTCTGCCAGAGCTAAGCCTCGGCTCATCTGACCCACCCTACAGTACACCGTACTCCGGGACAAGTGTAGATTTCAACTTCTCTGGCTAGGAAGCATGGAGCATTGAGCATTTCAAGGGAACGGGAGCCGATCCCAATTCCCAATTAACATACTACATTGTAAGTACTACGGGAAGCATTGCCCAGTGTGAATAGATTCCATGTCCAGGTGTGTGCTTGCTGCAGTCACTGCCTCCCACCGAGACTTGAAACAGAACAATATGCCTAGCTGCAGATAATCCATCATCCAGTCTGGCGTACAGCATCCTCCCAGATTTCATCTTGCTATCCTGGACGGAGATAAAGGATGAGCAGGGACGTATTTTGGCTAACTAGGCAGACCTGTTAACAGGAAGACGACAGGTCAACTCCTACCTGGGTGGATTTCTAGCAAATTGGCACAACTAAAGTTCTGCTGCTGCCAGTCGTGTTGTCTCCCTCTGTCTGATTTATGTTCCAGAGGCAGGCCTGTGATGTATTTTTAAGTGAAGCGGAGCTACCAGCACATCAAATAGCTCCACATAGACCAGAGTCTTCAGAAGAACCCTGACCATACCAGAACATCACGCACCGATACAAAAGGATAGAAGCTCTTGATTGATGTTCTTGTATTGATTCCGGTTTCATCGAACTCTTTGCTGTCACAATCCTTGGCCTATGTTCATGGACGTGACCTTTAAAGATACTGTCTCTGAAGTAATGACATGGCTGCCACCACCGCCACAGCTGTGTACTGTACATAAAAATACGGGGGCCTATGACGATGGCAGCCGCCTCCCCCCTTTCTCTTTCTAGTGGGGCTTGAGGTTTTGTTGTTTTTTTTTTATACCTTGACTGTGTGCCAGACATGTGCTTCCCATGACAGAGAGGAGTTCCAGGGCCCCGTAAATGAAATCCATCATCGGGACCGTATTAACAGGCCTTCACACAGCTCTGCTCCAGAAGCTCTCAGACTCTGACCTTTGTTGCCAGGCGCACAGGCACCATGCCAGGCATCAAGCGGGGCCCTCACAACAGGAGGCATGGAGGTGTCACACCGCCAGGGGCATAGCGGCACCGGTTTCTCGGACAGCATTAACCTCCTGCTGAGCCAAGGGGAATTTTTGTGGCAGGACTATCCATTTCCCATAGAATAATTATGTGCTGACATCAGGCTGGTGTGACAGTAAATGAGTCCAGTGTACAAGGTGGGGGTAGAGAGACACACACACAGAGAGAGAGAGAGACAGAGAGAGAGAGAGAGGGAGAGAGCACAAAAGAGCTATTGACCAGTAGAGGGAGCATGGCACTTTTACCAGCCACAGTGTTAAACAGCTTGATTATGACCCCAAATCAGCCCTGCTCTTAAAAAACAGCGTTCACCAATAAATCCCGCCATGAACAACTCTGGACACTGCTACCTTTTGACGCCGTTCAAGCGGACCCCCTGCCCCGTTTGTGGGGACTCGTATTACCATGATGTCACTCGCAGGTTTCTGCGTTTCCTTGTGTAACCCCTCAGGCTGTTGACATAGCGTCCCCTAACTGGGTCAGATGTTTACCGTGGAGGCAGGCCAAGATTACCAGCCACTTTTCACCTTTGCTCTGTAATCTCTGTGAACCCTGCTCCACGGCTGGAGAACAAATAACGGGGGAAGAAGGCGAAGCTGATGGAGTAGAGAAGATTTGCGAGAGAGATGAGGAAGGGCGGCGGAGTTCATTGTTTTGTCAGCAAGGTCATTCATGAGAGGGCGTCCGCCTGATGGGCCTTGTTCCCAAAGCATCATTCATCATTCTATTCCCAATCATGATTCTGTTTGAATTAGCATAATTTGCTCGCTCTGATTGGGGATAAATTGAGTTCGTGGTGTGCATGTCAATCAGCCATTATTAAATGAATAATAGCCATGACACATTTTCAAGAACATATCAAGCAAGTTTTCTTCCATTGTTTGATGTCAGAACCAACAGTTGGCTGAGACGCTTTGCTGGATCGCGTCTCCGGCCCAGTCAGCGCTCTGATTAAAGACATACCCTAAATCTGAATAAGAATGGCTGTGGATAGAAGCTGTTGATGCAGAAGAAATGATGTATGGTGATCATCTTATTAGATCCGCTTCATCAATAACACACTTCCATATGGCACCGGGGAAAGACTCATGTTTTCTTCTTCATTGTTCCTGTTACCTCACAGACAGTTCAGCTTGACGCAGGCCAAATCATACTTATCACACTTAATGCTCTGATTGATTCCATGCTCTTGTTTCAGGCCCATTTCTTTCCCAAGGTCTGAGCTGTAACTAAGCACAGTGTCCTCCCTCTGTCAAACAATGCTGGCATCGTCTCAAGTGCGTCCCCCACGCACTTGTTTTCGTAATGTTCTGGGGTTTTTGCATGTCAAAGAGTCTCCTTCAAGACGCCAAAGGCGTTGTTCTTCATTTTTAATCAGACATATTTTCAAGAGTGGAGAGAGTTGCTGTCAAAGTGACTCCGGAGTGTGTCATTGTGTGCCTTTCCGCCGCCAGCCATTGGGCAAGGATGTTGTGATTAGTTCTCTCTACCTGTATGTGCATGCATGTGTAGTCTATATATCCCATCTCAAGGGGGGCTTCTGCACACGAGGGGGGGGGGGGGGGGGGGGGGGCATGCCCTCATCAACTGTGGAGATGAAAAGAACAGCATGCCATTTGTGGTGAAAAAGCAAAGACTGTTATGAATACATTATTTCACAGTTGCCTGTCAGGGAGTGAATTGCTGTTGGTTGCAAAAAAGCAGGCTCTGGGGTTTAATAAAGCTGTACAGTTGTTGCTTTGTTTTGGAGCAACAGGGTAAGGAGGGGAGAGAGGAGGGCTAGAGCTATGAGAAGGCAGTAAGAAAAGACATATGGGAGACATCTTGGGATGACCGTGGCCTTGAGGCTAAAACAGCCGACCAGTAAGGGGAAGGTCATCAGTTCCCTGGGACCAACAGCTCCTAGAGTGGAGGAATGCGTTCGTTTTAGAAGGCTGACAGGCCCAGCCAGTGATTCACCATGAGAATCCATGAGGAAGTGCTGGTGTGTAAACTGACTGCTGGTGTGAAGATGCTACTACTGCTGTAAGCCTGTGAACAATGTCATTAACCAGTGATACAGTGCAAAGGTATATTACCGTGTGTAATGTATATGTCGAAATCAGAAACAACACAGCAAAATGTACAAAATTCCCAGTTGCGTGAAGAAGAATGGCCAATACAGAGTCGATTGTATTGTATTCTTAACAAGGCTTCCAAAGGATGCTGAACTTTATACTTTATTCATTCATAATTCTGCATCACATTTCAGCCACACAAACAAAGACACACACACACACCGTCTGATTTCCACGTACGCAGGCATACAATGACCCCCCAACCCCCCACCTAGCATTGACTTTATTGAGGCAATATAAATGGCACAAGCTCTCCTTGTGTACACTGGAGCATAAAGGGAGCTGATCATGGCCAGAGCTTGGCTTTATTAAGACCTCTGTTTACACTCTCCTTTATTGAACATATAAATAAGGCTTCAGGTCCTGGTGCCACTTTTACCGCTCCCTTAATGCTTCTAGTGGCTCTTATAACTTTCTAACTAACAAAGGCCACTTACACACTCCGCGCACCGCAGCCCCCGCTACTCTCCAACTTTAACAAATGTCTCTCCCAAGCACGTGGAAAAGGAACGAGGCTGCAGACTATTTCCACTAATATAATGCCATTTATAAGTGGGAATTAAACCTCCTAGCGCACCACATTAACAAAATGGTCATTCACAACTAGACTTTGAAGTCAGAGCACCAAATCCTGCACGGTTGTGAACCTCATCTTCAAAGCCGATGCGAGGCTCGCCACAGAAAAAGGTGATGGCCATTCCATCTGTGTGCGTTCGCCTCGCTCATAAACCGGCTGACCTCAATGTGGACTTGACCTCGCTCCGTCAAATGAGAAACTTCTCTCTATTTTTCTTCTCATCCGTTTGGACAGTTTTGCCCCTGTGTGTGTTTATTGCAACCCCGCTTTTCTCAGAGGTTGTCATGCATTCCCTTACTCAGCACACCCCGCCTCCTCCCTCCTCCCTCCTCCTCTAGACAGTGCAACTTTTCTAGGACTAATGAGCGTAGGATGTTCCTCCCGCTGTTGTGTGTGTGATGCCGTCCCGTCCTCGCCAGGCGCCTGCTTCTCATCATCGGGCCGGAGCTGGATGAAGACTGCTGAGCTGGTCACCTCTGGCTCTGTGCTATCAGCTGGAGCGGCTGCAGTGATGAACTCCAGAGTGGAGGTTTACTCAGAGCAGAAACCAGAACAAAGCTCAGCTGGGGAGCTCAGTGCCTGGTCTGGGTTATTAATGCTGGATAATAAGCAGACTCAGCAATTTAGCTGGGTGACTCATGGATGGAGAGGGAGAGGACGCAGCCTTGAAGCTGGGGGTAATAGTAACAGTGGAAGCATCTCTGACGAGTGTATGGATGTGTGTGTGTTTTGCGTTTGCGTCTGTGTTTGAAATGAAATACAGAGTTAAGAACGAATAAAGTTTGAAGTTCAAAACATCGCTTAACTTGCGCCAAGACCACACACACAAACTATTCACAAGTCCACTGGCATCAGACTCAAACAAAAAAAAAAACTGTTTTCCTGCTGTTTCGAAACGGTTGATGGAGCTTCAGTGGAGGGAAAAAAAACACAAGCAAACATTTGATTTAGGATGTTTGCACTGAAACAAATGGTGCTAACAACCCCCACTGTTTTGGTAAGAGACCTAAGCTCCAAAATAGCTTCCCCGCCGAGGGGAGCTGATTACTGCAGGAGCCCTGTTAGCAAGGTCCTCAAGTGGCTCAGTATTGGATTCCGAGCCTCTCTGTGTTCATGATCGACTTTTCAGAGAGAGATTGCAGCCTCTGTCACAGTTATAAGTGGTGTGGTACCTGGGGTAGTGGTCGTTCTTTTTGCTGCCACTTCGCCTCCGGGCGGTACGCTAGGGCACGTCGGTATTGGATTCGGGGGCGAGTATATTCTTGAATGACTGGCACCGCGGCAGAGCTCCGAGGAACGCCGGCCGTTTGGAGGCTCAGTTAACACCCTGTCAGAACACTGCACTTGGAGAGAGGGGAGATAAAAGCATGCTGGGAACAATGCCCCAAAGCTAAGTCTAATCCCCGCACTGCAGCCTGGACACTGGGCCTGTGGTAGGAGTTATCGCACCAACAACAGCAACCCAAGCTCCCCTTTACTCGCAACTCTCCACTCCTGAAGAATTATGGGAGAATTATGCAAATGAGCGGCAACAGCTTGAGTGGCAAGGGGGTGGTTACGGTCTCCACAGAGGCTGACGTTTCTCGTTCCTTGATCTCTGAGAGCGTTGATTAGTGGCATTGTATTCCTGGCTGTATGGCAGCGGAGACGGGCTCCGCTGGACTGACAGCCTATAAATAGGAAGTGAGCAGATGTTCAGGATGGGCGAGGATATATCATGTATTGGAGATGGCATTTTATTTTGTCAGCGTGGATAATTGTTAGTTATGAAGGATAAAACATACAAAGTGTATTATTTGTATGCTGTGGCACAGTAAAGCCATCAAATGCAAGTACTGTGATTATGTTTAAGTGACACGTTCTATTATGGGGCTGCTGTGGTGTCAGGTTGCGTTGGGCTGTTGTTAACAAGTAGCAGGCTCAGGCCTTTTTAATGGGGGGGATGAATACATTATCCGAGTCGTCTGTGGAAATTCAGCTCAGAAATGTTCCCATCTTTATCGTTTGTGTCTACAAAGAAGGACATGGACTGGCTTGAGAGATGCTCTGAGAATTTGAATGAAGGAGGATGACTTTGAAGTGTCATATGCATTCTCACATAGCATTTATTTTGTCTTTCACAGGAAACGTTTTGAGCACGACTGTTCGACACAGACCAACAGCAAGGCAGAAACACTATGGGACTACAGTACCTTTCCTATTGGTCGGACAAGACTGGAAACCGCTCAGCCTACTCAAATCCCAGGTGAAGAACAATAAAGAGCACAAAATGATTATGAATAAATTCAGTCTAATCACATTTTTGTATTAGGGGAATCGCTGTTAATATATTGAATCACGCTCCCATCTGTCAGTACCAAGAATCGGCTCCGCTCTAGTGTGTAGGACAGTATGCAGCCAGGCAGAAATAGCAGTCTTTGCCTCCGAGCCGTGGTTTCTGAGGGCTAATCAAAGTGTTCAATTCAGTACATTTCAAACATGGGAAGCTGTACAATCTGAACATGTGTTCTGCATCTTAGGAAGGAGAGACAGGGAAACACTGTGCGGCCCTCTGGAATGTTAATGAAATGTTTGAAATCTGGGATCCTTGGCTCTGCGTGGTGTAATAGCACCAGACGTTGAAAAAAAAAAAGATGTATATGGCTGCCAGGCATACTTAAAAACACAGCTTGGATTTCCGAGTTCTATTATTGAGTCTATTCATTGGTGAATTAGTTTTCCTGGCTTAACCAAACACACAAGGTGTGTGTTTCTTTGGGATACGGTTAGCTGGAAAAAAAAACAACAACTCAGATTCAAATCCGACAGAGTATTCACAATGCAGGTGGAATTTTGTTAGAAATAGGCAATATGTGGATACATTTCTGCCCTGATAACAAGCCAAAACATGCAGTGTAGCATCTTTTTTTTCCTCAAAGCTGTAAATGGCAGGGTGTACATGTGTTCGGGGGATGTAGCATCCATGTCCAAAGCTGTTCCAATTGAAATGAGTAGGAAGTTTAGCCCAACATGGCTTGTGCAATGATATTGCCTCAAACCTTAAGTGTTCTGCTTCCATATCCCCTTATGATCCACTAGACATTCTGCTCCACGGGGGGTGATGGATGACTTAACCCAGAGCAGTGCTCTTTGCCAGAGTTGACCCAGATATGTGTATATGTGTGTGTGTGTGTGTGTGTGTGTGTTTGTGTGTCTTTGTGTGTGCGTGTCTGCTCATTGATATGGGAAATATGAGACAGAGGATCTGCGTTTTCGTGTTTCTGCGTCTGAGTGTGGGTGTGCCCATGTGCAACAGACAGGAGAGGAGTGAGATAGAAGATGAGTGGTGGTATATGTGTGTGTGCGTGTGTGTGATAGTGTGTGTGTGTGGGCCGATGTGCACATGTGCAGCCGTGTTTGTTGCAGAGCACAATAGGCAGAGATGATGTATGACTCTGTGCCACTTCCTCTGACTGTAACAGAGACACATGGCCGCTCACTTTGTTGTAACTCAGGGGTGCTGAGACTTGTGGCTTTCTGTAGGATTAATGTCAAATGGAATAGAACCATAAAGCTAATCCTCTCAGCTCTTGTTCTAAGATACAAAGTGGCTTCATAAGGATTTCTGACTGCTCTCATCAATTGAAAACAGTCGCCGGCACACGTTTTCTTTTGGTGCTGGGTGGCTTAGTCAAAGTTTTGTCAGTAGTGGAATAAAGGTTTTTGAGAACCATTTGATGTGGGGTTTTTTTTATTTTATTGTCACAGCACACAGTGCAGGATTTGATTTTTTAATTTAACCAAGACTACTTGCTATATTTGAACAGCAACCAGAGATGATATTTAACATCTTTCTACAATCAAAAGGCTGTCTGCTTGACTCCAGAACTAATCTTTTTCATCTCCTCTCCTGTCTGTTGTGTCTTCAGGGTCACCCTGCATCACTGAAGTTCCTGATTGAAGCGGAAGGTGAGCAGCTGCTCTTGGCACTGGAGAAAAATGAGTAAGTGTCCCCTCCATTCCAACTTGGCTTAGCTTTGAATTCAGTGCTTTCTGGAGTACAAATGGGTGACATATGCGGTGCCCAGGGGCTACAACTGGGGTTGCAGCCAAGCTGTGTGTCACACAAACCAGCCAGCAAAGGGAGGAACTCCTCTCTCACACTGCTCGTGTGGGCATGGCACCGCTCTGTGTGCTTTGGTCTTTCGTCTGCTGAAACAAAGACTTGAAAGACAAAAGTTCCTGAATACGTCAGCCAAACATTGATGAAAACCGACATCTCCCTCCTTATTCTCCCTCTATCTTTTCATTTGATCTATCGGCGTAACACAGGGGAGAAGGGAGGCTTCGTTTGAACACAGAACACACTCCGCGCTCCGTGCATTAAGATATTGTCAACAGAGTGTCAGTCAAGGGACCAGCAAGCAGGGGAACATCATTTGAAAGAGATCACATTATCAGGATAGGTGCAGTTTGACAGAGACGGGTCCCAGGCATTTGTTTGAATGAATATTTGTCATTCTTGCATTCTTACGCAAGGGCTCGGCATGGACGGCCACGGTCTCAGACAGCCTCTGAGTCTTGGCTGGTGAGAAGAATGGGATGTGATTGATGGAGCAATATGTTTTCCATCCAGCTTTGCTGCCACACATGAGCAACCAGGAACAAGCGGAGCTGTCTGTGTGATAGAGAAGGAGGGAGAGGGGAGCTAAGAGAGAGAGAGAGAGAGAGGGAGCGACAGAGAGGGGGATTCAGCCTTGAACCTCGCTCGTTTTTCAGACTAAATATATGTAAATTCCACCTGCAGACTGCCGGTCAAACCTTTCGACACCAGCAACCGCAATTTTATGGCTTACCTGCATTGAAAATATTTTGGTGGGAACTCATACTCAGGCTTTATGTCGAATAACATTCCTGTTTTGCACAGGTGTGGATTTTGTACCCGGCAGACCGGTCAAAGCCAGCTTGCAGACTGTCAGATTTTCACCAGCCTCATTTATAGTAGGGAATTACACTCTCCTTCAGTAAAAACATTCGATTTCAAAAAAGGGAACTTAAGTTTTCCCCCATGATCAGCTGGAGTGGAAAAAAGCCGCACATTCCCATGCATCACCCACATGATCCCCGTCCAAGATGGCTGTCATCGTTGTCCAATACCATTAAATGTAAAGTCCACAGTTGAGTCGAACCCCGGGCCAAGAGGAACAAACAGAGACGATGGAGAAGTTCAATCTAGGACTTTCTAATGAGCTTGAGCATGATGGAAAGACTTTAATAAAACAAACCTCCAAACATTCCAAATGCCAATCTGACAGAATTTACTCTCAACGGTTGCAGCGGGTCTGGCCTAATTACTGGCACTGACACGTGTGATGTTGGGAAGGGTTGAATTTTCATCATTTGTGGATTCTCACACCATTCAACGATATAAGTTGGCCGAGTCAAAATACGACATCGGAAAGCGGGTATAAGATTGGTGTAACGATCACGTCAAAATAAAAGCTACTTTATGGTATTCATGTTTGACATGACAAATCACAACTATCACGTGGATTGGAAGGGGTCATATAGTGCCGAGTGAGTGTTTTGGTCTGCGGATCAATATGCCAGAGCCAGATCTGAACCTGTGCTGACATGAAGTGAAGGTTCCTGTCTGAGGTTGCTGGCAGACTGGCTCTGCGCCGCTGATGAAATCCAGTTGTTCAAACACAACCAGCGTCTGGAGAGGAGGAGACATATGGCCCAGAATGAAATGATTTGAATTAAAACCCGCAGATTTATTGCTGTTTTCTCTTTGTTAATAAATATTTCTGGCAACAAAACACGAGAGAGGCGTGCTGCACAGCTGAACATGACCGTTGCGATTTGATTGAGAGGTGAACATGTTCACAGACGGGCTCTGTGGGTCTGAACTGCTATTACCCCTGTAGGTGCAGCTGAGGTCGCCTAGGCAGTTTGAGGTACATGGAAATTTTATTAACAATATTCTAAACTGCCTTTTTAAAATGACATAGTTCTCTTTTCCAAACAATGAGACCATTGTCTATTTGTTGCAGAACTTCACTCCTCCTCCTTTAACTTATATTTATCACTGGATGGCTGAACGGTTCTCCATAAACACAGTGTTGTAGGCCAGATTAATATAAACAGATAATCTGCGTATTTGAAACACATCTCAGACTGAACAATATGTCAAATACACTTTGGTTTGGTTGCTGAATTCTTTTGAGGTTTAGAAGTTTGTCTGAAAGTGTGGAGTTTGACTCCTTGCTTGAGTCCTAATGAAAACCAGAGCAGGGCCAGAAAACCAAAAGGGAAGCCCAGTGAACAACTATACACACACACACAGAGAGAGTACACACATTACCGATGTGCCAATGTGATGTGTACACTGAGGATTTTGGGTGTACTGTCATTTGTGCACATTTTTATGAAAAACCTTGTCTTCTTTATCCTTCTTATTATATAGTATCTATGGTGGAAATATGATATTTTTTCCTTTTTTCCTTTTCATGTCTTTCTGCTTGCCTTTAAATACTGCACGCCTGTAAATCAGTTTTGTTTATGACAACTGTGCATTAAGATTGAATTGGCAGCTTGCCTGTTGGACATTAGTCAGATAGAAACTTTGCTAGTATGAAATCACTGAAAGGTTTTTTTTATTTCACGTTTTATGTCAAAAGTTAGGGTTAGGTTTCTTTATGAAGTACCACTGAGACGCAACTCACCATATGCATCGCTCATCTTTGTGGCCAAACTAGACTGTGAATGAAGGCATGATGGGCAGATCCTGGAAATTCCACGCATTGTCATGTCTACATCACACACTAGGTGACCGTTCATGCAGTGTCTTCCTATAAATTTGTTCTTGTGCACTTGGTGCCCTGATGGTGACACGTGTAGAGTCACTGATGGCACTGATGACATTTGGAAAGCCTGCAAAACGATGGTAACTGCCCATCCATCCATGGTAATATATACATATTCTTTGGTGTGTCTGCTCATTGGCATTAAGAACTGCGGCAGGCAGGCGGGAGACAGAGGTCTGAGATATTCCCACAACATCCCCGGACACCCTCTGAAAGCCGCCCGTCATCGAGATGGAAAGGGCGCACGTTGCCTTGAGCAACACAGAGGATGGGATGTCAGCTGTGCGATCTGGCTCTCTAAATCATTGTTCAAAAGATGGCACAGTTCAAAGTTTCAGGCCCTATCCATGCGGAAACGCTGGACGCATCGGGCGTTTGTTAAAGCAAGCGCTTGTCAACGAATCCTCGCCCCTCTCTGTGCTTCCTAGTAGCGGCGCCGTCTCTTTTGATGATTCCTTACAAGCCCAAATGGCAGGACACATCTCAGTCGTCATATTGCTTTAAATAAGATTACAGTTGTTTAGAGACAAATCAACATCATTGCATAGCCTAATTCATTTGCTTCAAGTTTTGGTGACTCATTCTTTGATGTCTTTGGCGTTTATTAGTATACAGATTTCTTGTTTTATATCATGAAACTGGTGGGAGTGCTAGACATATTGTAGAGTTTCAGATGCGTAGAGAAAGGCACGTACAGATGGACTTCATTAGACTCATAATCCTTGTATCATAATGTGAAGGACATGCCTCGATTTACATATTCATCACCTCAAGTGCGCATCACACAAGAAGCTGCTTATCCCTGCATGTAATTTCAAGGTTGAAATTGTCACAGTCGGGGGTGCATGGAAAAAGTGTGCCTTTCCTAAATAACAATTTACTCACAGGCTAGAAAAGACCACACGCTTTACAATACCTGGCTTTTAGCAGTATAGCAGTTTTTTTTATTTTGAATCATTTGCTACTAAAAGTATTCTGTGGCATAGAGTTGGACGAGCATTTATGCAGGAATACCCATAGTCACAAATGCCCTGAAGTGCATCTTGAAATTACAATATTCTTCTATAATAAGTTCATTGATGCCAAAGTTCAAAGCCAAATATTTAAATCTTACAATCCAGCTCTGTGTCTGGGGTTGTTGTCAAGGATTACAGGTATTTGAGCTGATCCTATTGAAGCCGGTTCCAAGTGCTATGCTTTCACAGACCATATCATAACACTGTGGCATATCAAACTGCCTCATTGCACCATAGGCGTGTGTGGAAACATCCTTCAGGCACGCAGAGCCTGCACAGATCGGGTCTAGCGGCTGTTGAGCTGTTGAGCATTCACCAGTGGGTGTAGAACCATTCCAGGCCAAGCTGTTCCTAGCAGCTCCTGCTGCTTTGTGGCCAAGGATGTGAGGCTCTAAAGGTTCGGTTTGGCCTCAGAGCCTCCAGGCGCATCAGCAGAGTAACCGCCCGTAGCCTCTCCAGACGAGTCCCAAGCCGGGCAGGCAGCATGCTCTCCATCCGTGTTTCCCTTTCTAATGGACTGCAGGATCGTTGAGAGGAGGCCTGGGGCTCGTCAGCAGGGTGGAGGCTGTTCTTGGATACCTGCACTGGGGGTTTCACCCTGCTCATCATGTTCTTTAGCCTTGAGCATAAGGGGCTTGGGGGGTTGGCTATCCATCTTCTGGGGTCATCCGTGCAAGAAGACACACACACATACACACAAAGGCACTCACACACACGCATGTGCACACACTTTGATCTGCCCTTCTCCCTGGACAGAGTGCAGGCAGAGGATGTGCTTCCTGAGGGGCAGGCGTGGCTTGGCCTGGATGAGCTACTAACTTCATCTATCTCTCTGGTGTTTGTAAGAATAATATAATGGAGCCTGGACAGGATCCAGACGCACTCAGTTCATCCCAGTTCGCGTATTGTGTTTTTTAGGGCTGTTATTTGACTCCGTATCTCTGGTGCGAGCCTGCGCAGGCCTGGCTGGTGCCGGCCTGTGACCTGTTGCTTCTCTCAATGAAGACATCCTCGTGTCTCACTGGAAACGTGGACAGGAAACAGGCTCTGTCAGGGCTGGGGGAACTGAGCAAACAGAAGGCCAAAGACAGCACACAAATAACCGTCCCTGTCTGGAAGAAAGACGTCTTTGTGACCTCCTTTGTGGAGTTATTGTCCTCGGCTGCTGAGCCACACACAGATTGTTTAAAGAACGTCAAACCTGAAGACACCCATGTGTATCAAATCCTTCCCCTAGTCATTAAGCCTGGAGTAAGACAAGGAGTGTATAAAATCCTTCCCCAAGTCATTAAGTCAGAAATAAAACAAGGAGACGAAGAGTTTTTTTTTTTTTCATCAGGGCTCCAGTGCTTAGTCAAGTTGATCACTATTATAATGGCTTTCACATTTGAGTCCTCGCCCTATCAAAACCCAGTAGCTGCCATTTCTCTTGAGTGGCACTAGACTCCAATTCTCCGGTGATTAACGGAATGAAAATAAGAACTACCTCCTCTTAAGATCCCATTAAATACTCGGTTCCCATGGTTACCAGCTGGCCCAGCGCTCCTTCATCCCCTCGTTGTTGAATTGGAAGCAAGGAGGAGGTGGATAAAGAAGAGGAAGAATGTGAGGGAGGAGGGAGGATAGGAGGGAAGTCCGGGAAGAAAAAAGTGAGAGGAAGGTGGCAGAGAAAGAGACGGTGGTGTGAGGTTTCCATCCGCTGAGGCATCGAGGCTTGTGATGTGCGCTCTCCCTGCCACGCTCCCGTAATCACTGTGGAGACGACACGTAATTACATCTTTGCTCCCGCTGATGGAGATGTGGATCTTTATCTGTCAGCCGGGGTAGGGGACTGAAACCAGCTTGGCACGTTATCAGCTTGCCCACTGACCTATTAACCAAGGGCTCCCACGGAGAGAAACACACAGGGACAGGTAATAGATAGTGGGTGAGCGAGCCACTGACAGGCAGGGAGGTCTCGCTTATGCATCATAGTAAATGGGGTTTTGTGGAAACGACGGAAACAGCCCAGTCCGCTCATTCATGGTCAGCGCACACACACACCCACACACAAACAAAATATGCACACTCACAAACACGCACACTTGGATATATGCATGCACATACGCTGCTTTATTCTCTCTCCTTTGCACACACAAACATGCACACAAACGTCCTTTCATCAGCAAAATTTAAACACACACACCTTATTCTAAAATTCATTCAGAACCACCACAGAACCTTATTACCCAGGGAAGGATGCACTGAGGTTAACTCTAGCCTTTGTACCTTTCTTGTTACCCTTCCGGCTGCAAGGCCATGATACACTGTGATTCATTAGTTTCAAAGACGAGCCTTGGAAACTGGGCTCATCTCTGTCCAGAGCCCGCTCCTTTTAACTACCTCCTTCAAAACGGAATTTTTTGGAAGGAGCTTTCCTCTTTTGAATTACCTTCTGAGGAGCTCCAATTATTTCCCAGCTTAGAGCAGTAATTAATAAGGCGGACTCGCTGCTCGACATTCCTAATTAATTAGGAGGCACCCAGTAACACTGGAAAGCCCTTGGAACGGCTCGCCCCTTCCTTCAGGATGGAGAACAGAAAGATCTCATCCATGCTGTCCTCCAAAGTTCTGTTTTTTATGTGTGCGTGTGTGTGTGTGTGTGTGTGTAGTGTGTTTGTACTGATTTCTAGATGGCTTCCATCCCATCCTAACCCTCAAGCTTATCACAAATCCCAAACACAAGTCTCCCCCTCCCCCCACACCTCTCACCCTGATGCTTCTCTCTCTACCTCTCCAACCTCCTCACCCATCCCTTTCTCTCTGAGCCTCCAGGTTACACTGCAAACATCTCAATAAGTCATTTAATCTAGTATATAGTCTTAAAATCTTACTTTTTGAATCAAGTGATATTATTTTGACATGAGTGGAGCGATCTGCTATATTTCAAGATGTTGCCACTTGTTTGTTCATTCATCAGATTCTTGAAACAAGTGAAACTTTATCGGAAAAGGTAAATCATCTCACCTCAATGATACATTTTTTTACTTGTTTTAAGGGAAAAATAAAGACTGAATATGAGACGAAATGACTTGTTAAAATGGACATTTTGTGCAGTGATAGGGGGCTTCCCCTCTCCACTCTGAGCCCTTTTCCAGACGGGCCACTGGGGTCTCAGGACTCCAGCTGTTAAATCCATTCCACAGCACCTCCACCCCCCCACCTCCACCCCCCCCCCCCCCACCACAAAAGCGCTTACACAGCCAACTGGAACCTACTGTAAGCAGCGGCTCCTCTGCGGCTGCCGCTGGGTGCTGGTTTCTCTCTGGGGGACGAGCCATTGCTCAGTATTTACCTTCAGTAAACGGCTTATGGAGGGTCCTCTATCCCCTTGTGATAGAGGTTGCTATTGTGGCTGGATTTCTCCTAAAGGGGCGCTATCACATGGAACTAAAGTTTCCTCTATTTATGTACATAGATGATCAAAGATGTTTAACAAAGACATTCTCAAAGTTTGCTTGTGTTAAAGTTATTGCATTTTCAAAAATCCATCCTTTTTGAAAGGCAGTTTCAGACTCACTCCAGTCAACGCATCACAAACTGGGCTTGGTCTTGATTGGCTCACCTCACTAAACTATTAAAATCAAATCATACTAATGGGGCCAGTTTGCATAATTTGAACTGCAGAAATTGGGGAGTTAGGTGCCTTGCTCAAGAGCACCTTGATGATAGTTGAGGAGGGAGGGGAGAACGTGTTTTGTTTTCACAGCTGGGATCCAAACTTGCCTCTCTAACCATTAGTCTGCCTCTGACCCCATAGAAACCACAGAGCCGGAGATTTACTGGGTGCTGCTGTGTTGGTAGTGCTCATGAAGTGAGAGGCCAGTGGACTGTTTTTCTCCCTCGAAAGACATGCAATAGGACCAGACAACAAACAGACAGGCAGACAGCCCCCACCCTGTTGTTTTCCATCTCTTGCATATGAGTCATCTTTCAAGAGCCCTTTCTTGCATTATTATGAACCTGGTGTGCATCATCAGACTCAAGCTATTTGTTTTGTAGGACCATTTCAGAGGAAATGCAGACCTTAAACATAACGCAATTTAATTCACTGGTAAATGCCATGCTGTCATTTTAAACAGAATAAGATCATTTGGTAATAAAAGTTATGAACAGACAGGAAGATTAGACCATGTATTTTTTTTATTTTTTTTTAGACCTTTCAGTAACGTTTTTCCTTTGTAACATTTAATGGAGTGTATCTGCGAGAACAAGTTATCGCAAGAATGTTCAACATATTCCAAAAGGTTGATAAAGTATGAGCGCATATTATTTCCTTTTTTGTTCCAGCTCTCCATCCATCTTGTGAATGCATTTAGAAAATTATTCTCCTTGAATATGAGCAATACCTCGTTTTTATCCCAGTGTGTCTGCCCTTGATTCATAACCATTTCTTATTGTTGATTGTACTTATTAGAAAACTTCAGATTGCACTAGCAGCCATCATTGACCAGCCTAGTGTCTAGTGACTAGTGTCACAGTGCTTAAGACACTTACTATGCTATTATATATTATTATGAATACACTTTTGAATACACTATTATGAATACAGAGTACTGCAACACTCAAGTAGCAGAAGAAGTCACAACAGGCATTGTAGGTATATATCCTTTGTCTAGCTAAACTGACTGCAATAATATCATAGTTATGTAGAAATGAAAACATAACCACCTCCAGGGGCTTATGCATTGCAGAAATGCAACTGAAGGAACGGCAAACATAAACATAATATCTGTCTCTATATATTGGATTTGTGTGCCCATGAGGAATAAAACATTGTTTTTACATTCTGTCACACAGTAAACACCAGTAGCCAGAATGAAAGACGCACAATCATTTAAATATTAACTGCCAAAAAAGACTGGGAACGCCTGCCATGTGATGAGATTATGACACTTAAATGTATAAATGTGTCAGAAATAAATGGTGGGATGTGGCTTTAGTTGAGCTCCTTGTTGATTTTGCATTAAAAGCTAGTTTGAGCATCTGAGTTATTCTGATAACCTGAGGAGAGAAACTGGGTTTGCAGGGACAATGTTCTTTAAAGCAAGGCTTGTCTCTCTACAAGCACTCCGACCTCCAATCACACATTACCTCCAGACACGGTGACCCTCTCTTTCCATCTCTCCCTTTTCTCTGTCTCTCTCTCCCTCCCCCCCTTCCTTAAGCAAACATCTCACATAAATCCAAGTCAAATCTCATTTTCTAAAGGCTGCGGGGTGCCAGAGGGAATAAACAAAAGCAGCCTAAGTTTTTGACCTCTGTGGCTGCTGACCACAGAGATAATCAGTCCCGGCTTCCATCCTCCCTCGGACAGACGGACAGACAGACAGATAGATGTGCCGGAGTGAGAGTGTGAGTTAATGTAGCCGTCGGCCAGGAGGGAATGCTCGCTCTACTTGTCCTCCATCCTGTTCTCTCCGTTCTCACAGCCCACTGACCTCCATATGACCAGCGCTCCCTGTGTGCGGGGTCAGTGACTGAGCGAGGAAGCCACGCGTAGTCATCTGTCAGATCGGTCACTTTTGGACCGAAGGAAGCCCGTCTTTTTCGGCTGATGTAGAACTTTTGGGGTTTGTTTGGTTTTTTTGGGGTTTTTTTTGGTTTCCCTACACACGGAGCAATGGCCTTGTGAAAAATGACCGCTGGACGGAAAGCAACAACAGCATCCGCTCCAGTTGACCAGCGCAGCAGAAAAATACAGCAGCAACTTTCCCCTCTCCCCCCTCCCAAAAGATAGCGTCTCCATTGAGGAACCTCGGCCGCGGCGAATACATCTGTGTTATTCCCTACTTTTGATTGATTTAAGACTTCAAATCGACATCGGCGATATCCGGCTAAGCCTCCAAGCACTGGGTGGATGGGAAACCCGTGTAGGAGTTACAGTTCAGACGCCTCTTTCATCACTAAATTTAGCTTAGTGATAAAAGGAAATGGTGCAGAGAAAGTAAGGGACCCGGAGCCCGGAGTCTTCCCCCGTCTCCATGTCATGCAGAAAGCAGATGCTCTGGTCCCATCCCACTCATCGTTAAGGTTATGAGGCTGAGGCCCCGCGGCGCTGAGAGATGGACACATAGGGAGAGGAAGGACGGAGGCAGGGGGAAGTATGTGTAATGACTGGATTGCGGATTGCTGGCGTTCTTGTTCTTGTGTTGTCAGATGAAGTGTGAAGGTAGCCCCCCCCCCCCTCCCCTCCTGTCTCTCTGCCTCTCTCTTTTTTCTCGCTCTCTCTTTTCCTTTCTGTCAGCAACTTCTGCAAACTCCCTGTGTCAGTGTACGGGACATGGCAGGGTCTCCCCTCGGTCGGCCCCCGCGCTCCTCACTCACTCTCACCTAATCCCTCCAGCGCTGGGGACAGGAGCGAGCTGCCAACAACAATAGGACCTGCCACGGTTTGATGAAGAGGCTGTGGACTGCTTCGGGGGTGCCGGGACCCCGCGGGGCGGAGGCCCGAGCACATGACACAGTTCCTCAAAAATCATCGACGGGGTCTCTGAGCGAGCGATGGGTCACAGCCGGGTCGCAAATTCACTGAGGGCCGAGCAGGAAACTTGTGCGACACGAGAGCCGAGAGAGAAGCTATCGGCCCTTTCCTGAAAAACAACAAGGCATTTGTTTACTTGACAGGGGGAGACCCAGTTGTCTGGCGATGGATGTTTTTCACGTGCGCCGTCAGAGCGCCGGTGAAATTAATGAATGGGTGTATGTGGATGCAAATTGACCGTGCTCACCTTTTCTTCATGCGCGATGGCTCAATGATGGCACAAAATGGATGGGCCCCAGCTGTGCGCTCCATCTGCGTGCCGTGATGTACGACGCGGTGTTTACAAACACTCGCTTAGGGAAAGCCAATAATGTTCCACTTCCTGGGTGCATCAGCTGAACATCAGCCCGGAGAGAGGAGCGATATTCCTCCTAGGGTTCAGTGGAGCGGGGATGATCGATGAGCTGGTAGCGAGTTATTGGGAAATCAATCACACAGAGACACCCCGGGGTGACGTGCTGCGATGCAATGTGGGGAGCTGATCAAAAGAAGGATGACATACAGAGTCTTATTCTTTTATGTCTGCGTCCGGCGCAAAGCTCAGTTTTAATCAAACTCTCAATAAAAGGCGGTAGTGATTTGTGAATGCGCAGCGGACGGAAAACCAATGGCATTGCTTAACATCGCATTCCTTGTTGATTAAAGAAATCGCACCTGTTGCAAATGCATGAAGCCTGACCTTGCACATTTCACTGCAGGCTGATTTCTCATTAAATAATTACGTTGTTTTTGCTCTGTCTCCTCCAACTCTCACCTCGTAGCGTTCCCCTCCTCCTCTCCGCCCCTAGTATTCCCTGCACATGCTCAGCTGCCAGTCATCTCCTGGAGGAACACGGGGTCAGGGTTCATCGCCGAACCCTTCTAATACATCAGAATCCGAATTATTTTGACTTTCGCCGGGAACGAGGGAGGACGTCTCCCTCACTGATACTGACACAATCAGAGGGGTGAGAGACATGAAGGGAGGGAGAGTAAATTTGTATTCCGTTCTTAATTGTTTGATTTCCCTCAAGGCACGCGAGGCGGGGGAGGAGAGCCGCGAAAAAGAGGGAGGGCACACTGGTTCAGACAGGTTTAATTAATTGAAATGCTGCTTTTTATGTGTGCATTTACCTTGTGAAAAGAATGATAGGCTTGATTGTTTGAAGTTCCCAAGTCACTCATTAGTTCAGGCACGAGGTTGCAATGAATATAGATGCAAGAGCTTTGGGCCCTGGGCCAGTTCATTGCAAAGCATTTGAATTAATGGGAAACCTCAAAGCTCTTGTATTAGCATGACCCTTCCTGAAAATGACTTTGCATCCCCCCCGCTCCTCAATCCCTCTTCCCTCCTCCCTCCTCAGCCTCAACCCACATACTGGTCTAGAAAAAACTCCAAACAAACAAGAATCGATGTAGAAAGCAGACAGCGATATAGTTCATTGTTGGAGGCTGCAGGTAAGACTGGTTTCATGTAAGGGAAAGCTCACTGTTTCCACTTGGACTAGATCCACAGAAGGGAATAGAAATGAAATCGACTCAGTTTCCAGCTGCAGACATCCAACGTATCCTGATATGGCTATGGGGTAAAAGTCATGAATATCAAAATACTTGTTTGCAAAATACTTGTTGTCTGCACCCATGGCAGGCTGTCTCCCAGTTGTATAATGTCTCCCGGATTTTACAATGCAGGATGCACTGTGGGTTGAATAAGTAGGATAGGATATCAGGCAGGGAGTGTTGTGGTTTGCAGATAGTGTTGAAAGAACAGGATGTGTTTCATGATCTATAAGCCGTGGCCCTGCAGATGTGGGACACAAGCTCACACAAATACACACACACACACATGCACAATCACAGACGCACAAACAAACGTTCACATTGTGGAAAGACCAGATGCAGTTTTGGCAAATGTGCACACACACGCACACACACACACAGGCAGATAGACAGGCAGAAACACACAAACATAATTCACTTCATGCAAGCAGCACATACAATCCGTCACGTACGTACAACCCCCCGCGAACACACACACTCGCAATCCTGCATGCATGCGATCACAGACACAGACTGACACACATAATTCACATTGTGCAAACAGCACATGCAGTCACGCCTACACACATGTACACGCACACTCTCTCTCCCTCACACACACACACAGACACACACAACCAGAGCTTGTCCTGAGGGAGATGAAGAGGCAGAGCATAGGCACGCTCTCTGCCACAGAGGAACAGAAGCCCTGGGGGCAGATAGGAGAAGAAAGGAGGATGAAGGATCTCCCCTCCAGTGATCCACAGCAACAAAGGCGATTTTAGAGACTGCTGCTTTGGCACCCTGCATAATTAGTTTCAGATAACAATGTCACTGGCCCATGCCATAAAAGAAAGAACGAAAAAAAAATCCACCTCAGCAGACCAAGATTTTTCTACGTTTTATTTTCTTGCATTTTGATCAATGACTTAATATCCACTATACAAGTCTAAGTAACTTTGGCTTTATTGGTGTGCATTAAACGTCTCCTTTAATTGTGAGCATAAGGAGGGTTTAAGCTTCATAGGCCTTTTGATGAGATGAAGTGCGGTAATCTAAGATTATTCAGAGTTCACACACTGCCGATCAAAACTGCCTTTGATTCGGAGTATGTGAGTGGTGATGGTTTCCACGGCCCACGGGGAGGAGTGACATCATGAGCAATAAAATTACCATTAATGTTTTGGTAGAGGAAATAAGAGAGGCTTGCCCCGCTGTAACCCATGAGTGAGTGTGTGATCATGATTTGCAGAGAGGTCTATGTCATAGACGCTGTCCCGGTTCGCCGTGTGCCTGCATTGCCTCTGGGTGACAGACGCTGTAGGAGTGGTGTAAGCAAAACACATGAGAGCCAGATGTGGCTTGATGTTGCATGTTGACAAATGACAACAGCGGAGACGCAAAAGACTGAGTGGGCAATATATGTGTGGAAACAGCTGTCTAGATTTGACTCCAGCATAACATTTAAAAGAGCATGCAATTGCACTTTCTTGTTGTTCAAGCCTCTTACAAAAGCCCATGCCTTATCCATCCTGAGATGGATTGTAAAACCAAGGAAGTGTTTCCCTCTTTATCTCACTCCTCAGTGCTCTCAGAAAAACATTACCAATTTATTAGGTTTTCAGTGTTTGCTTGTCGGACTGAAACGAGTGCAGCGTGCGTCACTCAGCGCTGGACTGCGGTGCAGCCAAAAGGCTGTCAGTGGAAGTGTTCCCGTGATGCGGTGAGGCAGCGGCACATGTGCTGAAGGTATTTATGTGACACAGGACCTGATTGTGTTGAGGGACAGCTGGGAGATAGGGAGAGTCTGTTGGGATGTCAGCGCAAGACGTCTCCTGGGGGCGCGGGGCTGCTGACAGAACATCTCCGGCTCTGCTCCGGGCCTCCATGTAATCCATTTCTTGGTCCACAGATCACAGAGCCTTATGTGATGTCCAGGCTCAGTCTTTTTAGGTGCAGTTGATTATCAAAATGTTGGATGGGTGGCTTCTTATGTGAGATACAAGTCCAATTTATTCCAAAGTGGAATGGAGCAAACATTTTGGTCACACTCGAGATCTTCTAGTGCTGATACTCAACTTAATGTAAGTGACTATAATGTGTCACTAAAAAGTCTGAGTTCCAGGTGATACTCACAATAGTGTGAAAAGTAGTCTATAGATACTCAGTGTCTGGGTTAGGGTTAATCTTAGGCTTAGGGTTAATGTTGGAAATTATTTTAGGGTTAGGTTTAGGTTAGGGTTAGGTTTAGGATTGGGGTTAGGCTAAGGTTAGGGTTAAGGTTACCATACACTATGGAGATGCAGCAAATAGGCAAGTGACATTTTGTTGAACATCTACTTTCACCTGATAGTAGAGTGTTAACACTGGACTGTCCAAATAAAGTGTTACCAACATTTTTGGACCATATCGTCAGTGCGCTTTTTGCACTTTGGAATTAAGCAAATTTATATTTTATGTAAGAAGCTCCCCATCCTTACTTTTTGATAATCTGTGAGTTCCCTAGCCAAAACTATACCTGGGTCAACAGATCACACAGGCCTCATGTCCAACTTTCTCTAGTCCGCATCATTATCATCACACTTCATCAGAGATTAGTGTTGCATTTCTCTCCTAATTCCAATTAGTTTATCCATTGTTTGGGAGGTATTCATCATCCAGCCCCTGTAATTGGGATCCTGTGGAGTCATCCATCACATAGACATTACACAGAGATGACACTTTATTGATTTTACGGGGCATGCCTGGGCTTAACCACATCAATCTCTAGGTGACAGTCACTGCGGTAATTGCGTGCCACTGCTGCTAATGGCTATTCTGTTTGACCATCTCGCTGACCAATTAACCGCCCAGGAATGCCAGACAGGTGCGAGGAATCATAATGAGGCTGTTCCTGCTGAGCTGAAACTGTTGATAAAGCCCAACGTGACCTGCTTTCTCGGCGTCTAACAAATATGAGAAGCCTTCGTTTTTTGCCCTTAACAAGACGTGTTTTCAGCACAACCGGCTGTCTTGTCACCAAGCCGGAAACTTGGCAAATATCCCGAACGGTATTTTTATTTATTTATTTTGTTCTCCTTCGCTGCCTCCGGTGCTCCACTGCTGGACTGAATGTGGCCCGGGGCGCCACTGAGCTGGATGTTAGCTCACTTCTGAACATGGCAGCTTATGTAAATAAAGTCAGAATCATCCGCCTTGACTTTTTCGGCTCTTTTTTTTTTTTTCCCTCCTCCCTCCGTCTCCAGCCGAATTCATTGGCTGGCATGCTTTAACGGCTCTGTTCATGACATGCTCCGTGAAGACTGGGAGTTGCATTAAGCTCTGGGTAAGCGGGGGGAATTCTGCTGCTCTGCTCTACTTGGCGCTGGCCGGCAACACTGCCTGATGTCAGACAGATCACAGCCAGGGAGACTGGCCCTCTTCCCCTGCTCCTGGAAAAAAAAAATGTTTCTAACATAGAGACAAGGGGGTGGGGGGTTACTAGTGTAGGGTTTTTTCATACATATGATCCCACTTTTTCCCCACTTTTTCCAACTGAATCTGGGCTCTTGCCATTTGCCACATCAAAGCAAGGCGACATTATTACTACCACATTGCCTCACGAGTCTCTCTGTTGAAATGTAATGTACTAATTGGAGTTCCTAGATTAGGTTTTTACGAGAAGCCTATTTCTTTTACGATGATTTCATCTGCCCTAAATATTTATATTTACATCTGCTCTAAATATCTCTAAATATCTGTCAATTAAAGTGCAGGGCTTGCAAAGTGCTGCAGAGCTACTTGCTCTACAGAGACCTAAAGGCATAGCTTCTCATTTATCATAGTTAACCCAGGGATTTGTCCAGAATTCCCTGATTAGGTTGTTGTCTGAGTTTAATGAGACATATCGGAGCCTGTGACTGGGAAATCACTGGCTATTGATTCAACTTGTATTCCAGCAATGGTAATGAAGACTACGGTGTCAATGCACTGGTCACACCAAGTCAATTAAGGAGAGGCTGAGGGACTTAAGCTCTTCACTTTCTGTACTTGCTGAAAAAAAAAAAGTAAGTGCATCCAATTTATTGTCACCAGTTGTGTAAGTGTTTTTTGTTTTTTTGCGCAAGCTCAGTTACTTACAGTTTGGTCGGATACTTAATCAAGAGAAGAGGGAGAGTTAAAATTACTTATGGCCATTGACCGAAAATTGGCCTATTTTATATGGCACCAAGAAATAGACCTATTATGAAGCCCACATTAGTAAATGTCAGACATCCAAACCTTTCCCCCAGTCATTGAAAGTCACTCTCATCTCTCTGTACCTCTGTACCCATTTGTTAAAATCACCCCCTCAACATGTGGGCCTGCTCGGCTCCACCACCGTGTAATTTTCCCCCGGAGTTCTCCTGACTTCTGTCTTTAAAGTGGGTGCCACCTGATGAACAATTTTGTCGGGAACACTTTCTTTTTCACTCAAACGGCTCTCTTTGTCCCCTCGGCTGGTAACTGCACAATCACTTCAGCATCTTACAGTTCCTGGCAAGAGCTGATCAGAAGTGTCTCGGGTAGTTTGAAGTCTCCTCTCTCCCGGTGAGAAAGTGCTCGCTCGGCCTTGTGCGCGACCCCAACCCAGCCTTCGGTACGGGAGTGTGCATTAGTGTTTTGTCTTTTGTGTGAGGGTACATGTGCAGTCATGTGGTGTCATCGCTGCAACAGAAAGTCTCCTGAACTGTCTCATTAGCATAAGACATTCAGGTCCCTTCTTTCTAGGTCGTATGCAGCACTTGTCCGTGAATGAGACCTCTCTTTTGGGGTTGATTGATTAAGCACGGAGTCCAATTCATCAAGGCTGTTGCAACTGATATATCTCACACAGCTCCCATCATTGCTCTTCTCACATACAAGATCAAGCAGTACAAACCACCACAGGTGAAAGAAAGATGGGGTTTTCTTGATAAATTACCCAAAAATTAACATGATCATTTTTCTCCGTTTAAACGGTCACAAATCTTATAAGGGATTGTGTTCAAAATGACACATCATGACATTTATAGCAGCATGTCAGTATATTCCATTTAGATAAGTCATTCCATTGTTTCCGTATACACAGACGGACAAAAGAGGGTGCCAATATTGAACAGAGATACTGCAGCGAAACTCATAATTTAGTGCAGGAAGAAAAGAAGTGGCATTTAGTAGCTGGCATTGGGGATCAACTTGAAGTTGACTTTTCATTGCCTTTTCAATGCCTTTCTGTCTGCGTTGTCAAATCCACTGACAGGCTCTCACTCTTTTCCCTCACTTAATATATTTTCTTTGAAAAAGTTATTTCATCTTTTCCCCCCTCGGAGACAGGATGACAAGAAGTAAACATAACGACTATAATTGCAGGCATTGTACCTGTCTAACAGGCCCAGAAAACTAAAATGTTTCCCCCGCCAGAGTTATAAGACAGCGGAGTAGCTGCAATAACGCCATTCTCTGCAATATACCTTTCCTGTTGTCTCAGGTCTGCTGTTGCTGTGGCTGAGTGCCTGTTTGCCTGTCAGGTTCCCTGGCATTAACAGCGCTGATCCGTGTTGAGCGCGGCGTCTTCGTGTTGACTGGTCGTCGCGCCTTTTCCCCGTCGCCGTCTCCCTGTCAGTCAGACGGAGCCCCGCTGGAGGCCCGTCCTGCGGGTAATGCATTTTAAATGGGGAGCGCGACCCTCCCCCCGCGCCTCATTAACTTCCCGCTGATTGATAAACAGCGCGCTGCCACCGCCGTGCGGGGCAGGCGGCTGCTGGAATTAGATACATGATGTACTTGGCTGGCGGTGTGTCGCCCGGCGGAGATGCAGTCACCCTGACGTGGCATTGGCTGGGTGACCTCTGTGGCAGTGTGTGTGTGTGTGTGTGTGTGTATAGGTCTCGTCTGACATAGATTCATGGACTCAGTGTTGGAAATTGTTTAACAAATCGTACTCAGGAGTTTGTGTGTCTGTGGGTGTGTGTGGTGGAATTGAGATGCAGCGTGTAAGTTCTTAGTGAAGACGTTGATTGGAGCTTGTCTTTGTTTTTCCATGCTCTGCCTGTTGAGCAGACTCACGACATTTAGCTAATGCCCATCCTTGTAATCCACTGAGAATGGATCAGATAGCAGACTGCCCTTGTGGTTACAGAGACCGTCCGGTAACGGGAATTTCACCGGTTCGATCCCGGCAACAACCATGTGTCCATGAGCAAGACACTAAACCCTACATGCTCTCTTATTGCGAGTCACTCTGGATAAGAGCATCAGCAAAAAACCTAAATGTAACACATATGGATGGCACATGGGTGCACGCACACACACACACTCGGAGTGACACATGCAAGCAGCGAGGCATATACACACACACACACACACTCGCAGTGAATTCACATGTATCTGTTGTGGGCAGATGTTGAGGTTGTCTGTCCGACGGAGAGCGCAGACCTAATTAAGACTGCAGAAAAACATCATTTTATTTGGCTCTCTACTCTCCGTGGCCTCGCTTTGATCCGGTGATTATTACCAGGTCTTTGGCACCGTTCTGGACGATGAGAGGTAGAGGGCGGGGAAACATTGTGTCTCACGCTGACAGGTCCCAAACAAAATAACCCCCCCCCCCCCCCCCCCTCCTCTCTCTCTCTCTCTCTCTCCCCCCCACGGGTTGTTACAGCTGACACTCCCAGCTGGGTTGTCGGTGGTGAGGTCAGTATAAGAGAATCCAGCTGCCTGCGAAGGTTTGCTCCTCTGTTGTGGATTAGCACCAGCAAAACCATCTGCCCGGCGTCCTGCGGTGTGATGTACAGTGCGTGCGGCCGCGTTCGCAGCGCGGGCTCGGACACACACACACACGCACAAACACATCCGCGGAGTCTCCTCCACCCGTGCTTTTTTCTCTCATACGAATCATATACTACACAAACACACACACACACACGCTCATGCACATGCTGTAATAATCAACCCATCAGGGGTCCCCCGTTGTTTGTCTAATCTCAGCTCATTTCTGGAGGTCTCCCCCCACCCCTGCACCCCCCCCCCCCCAACTGTCCATCTCCTCTTCCAGAGAGAGGAGGGGCCCACGCTAACCTTGATAGGTGAAGAGAAGGGCAGCCAACATCGTAGTGACCCTTGAATTTATGTTATCCCCCTTTCGCCATTTCTTCGAGAAGGAGGATGGAACAGAGAGAGGACAACATCCCTCTGCGATGCTGTGTTGGATTTGTTACGCTTTCTAGACATACGCTGCAAATGGATCACTTGGTAACCTCACGGAGTCCCTTTATAGCGCCATTGATTGCAGTCTGCACCTAAAAATGATTTTTCTCGTACAGAGTGAATACAGTATCTCCCCTACCCCCAGTATACTATTATGTCCATTTGTTCATTTCTTGCTTTTGTCTATACTGTGTAAGCTAATTACTGAGCTACCATATCACATGGAATGAGATATGGATTGGTATTGAATGCTTCTTCATGGTGCATGCATGCAGTGTGAAAGCGGTTTAATAGAATACGTCACAGCGGCTCGGAGCCTTATCCATTTTCTCTCAGAGAGCCGTCGCGTAGCGCCTACAGCTGCTCAATTCAATTTAAGCTCTCCTAAGGCAGGGTACGGCTTTAAAGCACGTCACACTTGGCCACACTATTTATCTACCATGCAGGTCTGGCAATGGTGGAACGGCTTAAGACACTGTGATTGATTGTTTGGATGAACTAACCTCCTTAGGGTCACTTCTGAGCGTCTGTTGTCTTTGTTTATCCATTCTAGGGGGCTGTTTGCAAGTCACTATACAGAAACCCATTACCTGGAAGATGGCAGCGCGGTCACAGGCTCTCACAACTTCACGGTACGTTTTCTAACTCCATCAAATGGTTTTTTATTTTTCCGGTTTCTGTCAACGCTGACACAATAAGCGTATTATCTTGAAACGATGATGTTTTCCTCTTTCTCGCCACGCCAGCAGCTTTTATGAAGCTTGACCCTGCGTTGAACTCTTGTTTCGTGTCGAGTTCTACTTCATTGTGCTTCTATTTTGGGCCGGTGAGGAAGTAAAGAAATATTGATGTTCCAGTTAGACCTAACTTTTAAACCTCCTTGAATCGGGCAGTCTTGCGCATAAAGAAGCCTGTGTAGGTGAGTGGGCCCATTTTTCGTTCTTTGCTTCCTGCGCTCACAGATTCATATTTGATGAAATAAAAGGTGCGCAGAGGTCAGAGAACAGACGCTGAAGTTTTAGGGGAACAGCTCAGGTCTTTTATAATGTATAAAGCTTAAAACCATTCCAAAAAAATGGTTTGTTACCCGTTCCTCAAGAAAATATTGAATTAAGAACTTGAACTAAGTGCACTTCAGAAGTCACTGACTGTAAAATATTCAGCAGCTCTCATTGCATTTATGAGCCTCGTACTTGTTTAATTAAAATTGCACTTTATCTAAAGTACATCTGTTAACGCTGTCACCAGTGACTTGTAATTCTTCTGTCGCAACCTTTGACTCCAGATCTAGGCCCCCAGGCCATTGTGGGGGTTTGGGTAGAGAAGTGCACAGTTGCTGACCACAGTCCCAACAGGGTGTTTGGCAGTACTGGTCTTTATTAACCCACTGCCAGCTCTTTGGCAGATATGTGTGAATGCTGATGGATTATTACTGAAGGAGAAATTAACATCAGTATCATTTGCACAGCCACGTTTGGTCTCCATATAACTTTGGCCTGGATGTTCATCCTCAGGTTATTTGAGAAGAGGCAACATAAAAACTGATTGTTATACTGTAATGAATGAATGTTAAGCAGCTGGAGCATGCGGCACAGTTTGTTACGCTGTATCTTTCCCATGCAGTGCCTCAAATCTTCCACCTGCTCGCCTGATTTCGGGGATTTTGTCATCCGCCATTTGGAAAGCAATTAGATGTCTCATTTTTGTTCAGATACCCAGAAAGCATAATTATAGACAGCCTGTGAGGTCTGTGTACAAAACGATTGGCCTACTTATAGTTGAAATCCACAATAGAAGAGATTAATGTAATTCAATAATGCCCAACCCACACAGTAAAATGAACAATATTTTCCACTGAGAGCATTGCGTTGAGACTGCTGTGGGACTGAGCTGGACCATCTCTGGCTGGGCTTGGCCAGCTCAGCAGAATTGCTGCCATTCCAGAGCATAAAGACAATGAGGGAGTTGTAGCAGGTCAGGCCAGGGTGGGCTCTACTGAGAGTGGATGGATGCATGGGTGGATGAATAGTTGGAGGGATGAATAAATGGACGGACAGTTGGGAGACTTGCGCTACATGGAGCGCCTGCAACTCTCATCTACCTGCACCACATCTAATTAGCTTGGGAACAAATGGACACTCCTCGACCTGCATCGCTCGTCTCATTCCTCTCTCATGACTGGGACCGGCTCCTCATGGGAGGGTCTTTACTGGAAGACTGATCCATAGTTAATTTATTTGTCCTGCCGGCAGGGAGGAGACTGATATATCGGCTCTGGGGAAGGGATCTGGAGGGTTCAGTCGTGTGTCAGAGGCAAGGTACTGCTGGGAGTGACTTAGTCATGAGTCACCCCTCCGCTGTTTATTCGTCTGCTTTAAATCCTGTCCCTTTCCTGCTTAATCTGAGTCCTCATATAATACAATAAATTTGAATGCCATGTACTGTAAGGAAAGCCATCTCCGGGGAATATGATTTATGAGTATGGATATCAAAGAATTAAGTTGGAATAATAAATGCATAGTTATGATAAACAATGTAATGATAACACCTCGGGTTGCCTCCCACAATAATCCAGGTATTAGATATTAATCTTCCTTAGTCCAGAGTATGAGGGAGTAAGCACTTTCCGTTCTCATTAGTTTCTGCAGAAAGCTTCGAAACAAAAAGTCTATTCATATCCCTTATATCGATGCATCACAGTCATGATCTCATCAAAGAAACATGAGGTGGTAGCATTAACTCAGTGCACTAAATCCAGCCCTGCTCCTCCCCACTACACTAAAATTTCATATTTCATGTAATGGGCTGTCCTCTCTTTACACCTCTCTACCTTCTGCATAATGGATTGCCCTCCGTCTATACACCTCAAGGTATAGGTATGGCACATTTCCAAATAGACTGAAGCTTTCAAGGATTTGGCCCCGCTTCTCAGATATCCTCTGAAGACGAAGACTTTGTTTGGTTTGAGGGGAAAGAGAGAAAGGCGCTATTTATCAATGCTATTTGAACTAGCACATGTCAGAAAGGGGGGGAAATGTTAATTGGGATATCATGGCAGAGTAAGTACTGTGATGCAAGACGAGGCAAGGATCCTGTGTAACACCAGAAACCCATTCAGACGCTGAACATGCAGAATCAGCAGCCAGCGGAGGTTAGCCACCTTGGAGGGGCCCGGCCATTGAAATTTACTGCCTCCGCTCTATATTTAGAGGCAGTGAAAGCGGGGTGGAAAACTCACATTTCCGTGTTTTGCAGAGCAGGGTGGCGGAGGGGCCGTCGGTCAGACCCCACCTGAGCGGGGCTTTCTAGCTGTGGCAGAAGGGCTGTTTTCACTCTAAACCAGACACTTCCTCCCCGCCCTCTCACTTCCAGGCCTGGTTCAACAAACAGGGGGCTTAACTCACCTTCTTTACTCCCCGCTGCAACTTGGCAGGTGGTCCGTGAGAGCGGGGTACCTGGGAACACATCAGCAGCCATAGACTGCGCTGGGAAATCTGAAACTCCACACAGATTTCAGCCTTCATTAGCCTGCGGTGACGAGTGGGAATGGCCGCTGCTGACCCCGCCAAAGGCTATTCCCCAAGAGTTAATTTGCTCATACTTCACAGTTATCAGCCAGGACTGGTGTTGTTGAACTTTGTTTAAACTGTTTTTTTCTCCATACTGGTCCCAGTCCTTCCTGTCTTGATTTTTAAACCCAGAATCCTTTTTTGTTTGTATCCCCTCAGGTGAACTGCTACTACCACGGTGAGGTGGAGGGTCGTGCCAGCTCAGATGTCAGCCTCAGTACCTGCGCTGGGCTTAGGTGAGTGTTTCTGCCTGGCAGAGCCACTGGGCTCAGGCTGGGGGGAGTTAACTCATCGTCGTCACTTTCATGTTAGTCATGACATATTACCCCTGGTCTAATGCATCTGCATGCATCAGCGATCATCTACCGAAGCAGTTGCATAGCCCAAAGTAAAGGCATCCTAGTTATATGGCACAGCACGGGTCTCTGGTTCTTTAACAGCTCCTCCTACTGCTGTGGTTTGGGAGAACGAATGCAGTAATGGCATGTAGATGTAACTCAATAAATAATGGATTTCCCTGCATTCATAAGGCAACATGACATACTGTATATACAGATGAAAAGCAGCAAACCTGACATACGGTGAGGAAAGTGAGGAGGGTCAGTGTTGGAAAAGAGCTGTTTGCAGATGTCAAGCAGGAGTAATGATTGCGGTAATATCACCGGACAACACCAGGAATGTTTTCACAAACCGGCCAAATGTCTGCACCCTCCAAGGAGCGATTCGGCTGATTGTGAAGCCCTTATGCTTGACCTTGGTCTTATTTTATTTATTTATTTATTTGAGTTCTTCTGCAACCTGTCTCCAGAAAGACAGATGCGGAGAACTCATTTGACAAGAGCTACGTTGCTTGGCCTAACGCACCGAGACAAATTGCTCCGGGTTTGGGTTGGCAGCACTCAGGCTTTGGGGGGTTTCATGTGAGTTCATGTGGTTGTGGATGTTGTGCGAGTTTAATGCTAGAATCTCTGAGTTTGGCCAAACCCGAAGGGTGAGGATGTCACTTTAAATCACTGAGGCCACTTTTAAAACATGAGAAGAGTTAATGAAGAGAAACAGGAGCCACATCAACTGAGTGAACGCTGCTCATGAAGATGAAAGTTTCCCACTTGATTTGTTCCCATCCTCAACAGTGCTTCTTCAAAAACAGACTCATTCAAGTGCTAATCCAAGTGGAAGCCACCTTTCATACAAAGCATGATATCTACTGACCAGTGCTCTATCTCATCTAATTATGTATCACCTTTTCTTGTAATATTATGATGTCAGCATACATCGGGATTTGGTTCAGCTCACTTCCCATTCAGCCAAATTAAAATGTAAATTGAAGCTTCCCTCTCACTAGTTTCTTTATAGGTTGGATGCAAGATCATTTTCAGGGGAAACGATTTTCAACATTTGCATTTTGCAAAAATAAATCTCCCTGCCTTGATAAGACTGAAAGTGATGTGAACCCATGTATGACGCGGCGTGTCGTCTAACCTCTGAGTAACCTCAGCAACATCTTTCCATGCACCTATTCCTCTCTTCCCAGGGGGTTCATCTCTCTTGAAGACAGATCCTATGTACTGGAACCCTCTGCTGATCGTGCCAATGGGACTCACTGGATCTACAGAGCCGAACACCTCAACCTTGCTCCTGGCACCTGTGGCCATGATTTCAACATATCCCATCCCACTGAGCACAGCCTGAACCAGGCAGACAGCAGCCCGTTCAGGACTTTCAGCACAAGGGTAAGGATCGTTAAATTCTATGTCTTTTACCTCCAGTTAAAAGCATATAGTGTATAGTAATAACATGCAGTGCAGGAAAACTATCTACTTTTATCTGTACATGTGAACAAATACTTTTTGAACTAATAAAGCACCAAAGTTTATGTTTTGTCTTCTGAAAATAATGTGAAGACAATTATGAAAGTATGAGAAATGAGAAAGTTTTCTTAGGAACTTTTTTGTTGCACTTTTTTGTTGATCTTGAAAATGGCGGCAACTTTGTCCTTTTAGCTGTTTACCTTCAGTATGGTGTGGCAATATGGGGTGGATATCTGATCGGAGAAGACAGATTGCTCACCTTGACCCTCTTTACAGAAATCATTTGCAATGTAGATAGTGGTAAGTGGCCCGGTGTATTTTAAACAAGCTACTACTTATTGAATCATTCCTCCATCTGATCTAAGCGTATCCAGCAGTGATCTGGAGTATATGGAGTGGGGGGTTCATAAACCCCAGTGACAACTACCTTGGCTTTTAAGTGCCCGTTCATCATGCCATTAGCAGGACCTCTCCATCCAGAGTTAAACACATTACTTTCTTGAAACCCCACCCCACCCCCTACACGCACATCTCCCTCTCTATACAGCCCCTCGCTATCCCACTGAGTATGGGGATAAATCATTAAAGAGGGTGCGTGGCCCTGGGGAGCCGCTATCCACAGAGCGAATAGGCCTTTAAAGATGATGACCGCTGATAAGTGGAAAACACAGACTCCACTGATCTCTATCTGACTGGTGAGGGATGGCAGGAGTGGACGAACACGCCTGATTTATCAGCTCAATACAAAGAGACACAGAGATAGGGCGGTGCAGGAGATGATACAGAGCTTGGAGGACTCACAAGGAGGGCGAGCGAGGCTGATTCACTGTAATGCAACACACATGTGAGGGACGCATATACTTAAAAGTGAATATTTTTTTACTATGATTTCATCATGATTCAGGGGATATTGAGATTGCAAGAGAGGCAGAACAAACGTATGGCTGTGTCAGCTAAGATCCTATCCCCTTCGCATTTTAAGACCCCATGACACGGCATCTTTACTTCCTGGATTTGATGCATTTCCTGTTGAAACAGGATGTTGGGGCGGGACATAATGCAGGGAGGGATCATTCAAAAGTCTAAACCAATGGAATATGAGTCCAGGAGAGAAAGGCAGTTTTATTTGATGGGAGGGGTACGGAGGGGCAGGATTGTTCAAAAATCTGATGGTTTTATTGGTTAGAAATTCATATTTATGCCTACTAGTGAAGCATGAGGTCACCATTAAAGATACTGTGTTTTCCGGGAAGTAAAAGTAATGGGAGTTCATTTCATGGGGACTTTAATAGTTTTCATTTTTATTCATGCGGTAATAGGGTTTCTCTCATGTTTTATCACCGTTTTAAAGCATATGTTTGATTCCTATTGATAAGGTATAGAGCTGGGTTAAGATGGCAGCCATTGTCTTTGTTGAATGGTGAGGCCTGGGATATGTGAAATGGATTAGTGTTAAGAGGGCCACAATGATTCAGCGTGAGCTCGCACACCCTGACAACAGCACAATGCAGCAGGGCCCGCCTGACAGAGAGAGTGGGAACAAGACAACGGAAGAAGGAGAGAGAGGCTCAGGCTGATGATTTATACCAGTGTGAAAAATATGGTTTAATTCTCCTGGGTAAGAGATTTATTTTCTATGCCTCTCATTGCGTTTTTTATCTGATGACATTGCCTCCTTTCATTCAATTAAGATCCCGTGTCCCTGCCCCTCCTACCACTATCTAAGAGATGTCGGAGCTGGGGGGGAAAATCAGTGAAGAAAGAGACGCAGTGTATAAAGAAGGTGTTCAAACACGATTGTCCCAGAGGTGATAAAATAAAAGCGATAAAGGATAAGATAGTGAGGGGCGTTTTCAAAAAATGTGAGTTGTCACTTAAAGGGGGGAGCAAATGGGCTTGTCATGAGCGATGCGAAGGTGCACCGCCAAAAAGGGAGAATAAAAACACGAGTGTGATTTGCTTGCACTCGGTGGCACGCAAGCACGCTCACCTCAGCATGTTACACGAGGGCGCTGAAGTGTGCTGCTGCCGCCTTGATAAGCTGAGATGTGCCCTGCTAGAGGGTCTGCAGATAAAGAGGCGTGTTGGCAGACTTTGCCTCTGGATGATGGGAGTTAAATGGAGAGCAGGACGGAGATAGGATGGTCGCTTGACAGGGGCTGTGTGTGACTGTCTCGACATGGCACCCCAACATGTCGCCCAGTTCTGGTTGAAACTGCATGTCGGAGAAAAATCTATGCTAATGGTTGAATTTTTTTATGTACACCTACTGGTATGCAATGTGCCAACCAATAAAAAATATTCCAGGACAAGTAATGTTGTTTTGATTTTATAAATACAAGAAAAAGAACTGTCGCAACTTCATCTTTAAACCAAGGCGCATGAACTGGAAAAAACTAGAAAAGGAATAAATGATGAATGATGAAGGCATGTTTCCAAAATGCATTGATTTTTATTGCATCAGTTAAAGTTTTTTGAAGAGCATCCATCAGCCTCCGAGAGTAGATGAATTGTTTCCTTTTCTGTAAATACAAGAAAATAAATTTTGCCATGTATTTTTAAAAAGGTGTACAATATGAAGTACATGGAAAATTAGCTAAAATGGTAAAAAAAAAAAGTAATTTTCACTTTCACATTTTGTTTTGCTCTCAGCTTTCTCTGTATGGAAATCATCGCCACAGCTCACTCAAGGGCGATTCTTTTAAAGAATAGGGATGCTCTTCCCTGAGTTGATTGAACACAGAGTGTGTGTATCCTCTCCAGTGGCCTCCTAGTGACTCAGTAATCACCACGGGGTGCATTTAGAGCACAGTTGCCTGTCCTGGCTTATCTATGGAGGAGGCAGATAAGAGCAGAGAGGATCCAGGCTGCCAGGCTAGCAAGGATAAAGAGGCTCAGGTTGAAAGGGGCCCATGGTGTGAAGGCAGAACACTTAGCCAGCAGGATAACGTAAGGTCTGAGAGTGTGTGTGTGTGTAGAGAGAGAATGTGTGTGTGTGTGTGCAGGTGAAACAGACCACTGGCTTGACATGCTGTGGAAGTGTTTTCCAACCGGACTTGCTGCCCACACGCTGCACGAGAGCGGCATCTGCTCCGCGGCCGGGGGGGCCATATTCCTCTGGGTCTGGACGGGCCCCAAATCGATCTCATCTCCATACTCTCACTAACCCATCCCCCGCCATCTTAAGTGTGCTGTTAAAGACACCGTGAAGCCGTCACATAAATCAATGCCTGGCATGAGCTCGGGGGATGTCAGATACTCTTTTGTTATTGAGGAGGAAAAGGAGGGGGCGAGTGTTTTTTACCGTGTTACAATGCTGCCAACGGTGCAGGCGGCAGTGTCCAAAAGCAGTGATTTATTAGTTAATAAGCTGGTTCCTGTGGAGTGCTATCGGAGGTCCGCGTAACCTTGGCTAATCTTATTGGGTCGGATGGGAAGCCTGGCAGATTGTCTGGCGCTGCTGCTCATTTCTGCTGCCTCTTGTGTGGAATGTGTGGTTCAGGTGTAAAGCCATATTGAGTGCCCACCTGCTAAATTTAGGCTGCCCTTTCCCAGAAAGCCGTGGTAAAGTGTGTCCTCCTGATGTCCTTCTTTCTCTCTCTCCCTCTCTCTCTCCTCCGCTCCTCCTCTCTCTTGCCTGGCGGCCTCTTGCCTCTTCTATCTCTCCTGGTTTATCACTTTGTCTCTTTCTCCACCCCTCTCATTTACTCCTCTTTGTCACTTTCTCCCTCCCTTCCCTCTGTATCATCTCCCTTTCCTCCTTCACACCTACCTGCACTCTGTGGCCTGCCTCCTCTCCCTCTCCCTCTCCCTCTCCCTCTCGCTCCTCTCATCTCCTCCTGCAGCATAAACGACATGCCCAGACTACCACCAAGTATGTGGAGCTGATCATCGTGGCTGACAACAGAGAGGTAAGCAGAGGCCAGCAGTTGCTCGACCTCCCCCCCCCCCCACCCCACTTTGCTGCCAGTTCCCAGTGGAACGAGGATCAGAGGTCACTCGCACAACTCGCCCCTCCGTCCCCCTGGAGACACAAATAAGATGACCCCGCCGCTGCCTTGTTACGGCCTCTGATGCGTCTACTCGCTCATCCGTTTCGCTCGCAGCGGCCCCAGCTGCATCCCTCTGGATCCAGCGTTTGACCAATTGACTCGCAGATGAGACCTTTTCCACGTCGGCTCTGCATAAGACCTCAGACTTAAGACCTTAAAGAGGGCTGAGAGAAGAAAGTGCTCCTCGCTGACACCAGATATATAGGTCAACGTCACATGCTATAGCAGAAGGGGGAATAAGTACTGGGTAGAAAGACAAGGTGGTTGAGGTTATCTCTTCAGCCTAAGCTCCACTGAGGAGCTCTTTGATGATAGCAGCTGCAGCAGAAGCGGCGACGGAATTAACATGACAGCGATTGTACCGTCGCTCCAGGACACCCTCTACTCTTTGAAGAAATTTCTAGAGCCGATACAATGTTAATATGTCCCGAAGCCTTTGATGATGATAAACATTCAAGAGCACGGATTACCTCTTTCTCTCTCCTCCGTGCTTCATTCTATCTGGTTGTGTTGTTCAGTTCCAGAAACAAGGCAAGGACATGGAGAAGGTCAAGCAGCGGCTGGCTGAGATCGCCAATTATGTGGACAAGGTAACAATCAAATCAATAGAGGGGAGTGTGGTGTGGGAATGTGATTTATTAGAGGTCACATCAAGCCTGTTAAGAATTAACCGACCTGCGAGTAGAAGCTGATTGGATTATGAATGGATGATCAATTCCATAACGCTGCTGAGAAATGTTGTGAAGATGCTACCGTAATGTAATGTGCTATGGAGGGAGGTTTTATAAAACAGAAGACAAAGATGATTTATTCGCATGAGAAGTCGTAAGCTTGATGATGAGTGTTTAAGAATTCGTTCAGGGCCTCTTGTCAGGGTTATTTTATAGCATTTGTGCTTTATTAGGTGGTGTACAGTGGAGAATAAAGATAGGGGAATACAATACAAGTACAGCATTAGTAGCCACATGGCATAACGACCCAACCCTCTCTCTCTCTGTCTATCTCTCCCTCCCTCTCTATCTCCAATCTCCCTTCCTCTCCACCATCAGTTCTACAGGGCCCTGAACATCCGTGTGGCCCTGGTGGGCCTGGAGGTGTGGAGCGATGTGGACAAGTGTCCCGTCACCCAGGACCCCTTCACCACCCTGCACGAGTTCCTGGACTGGAGGAAGGTCAAGCTCCTGCCTCAGAAGCCTCACGACAACGCCCAGCTTGTCAGGTAGATCTGTACGGCATGTACTGCAGCATTAGCATAGCGGACCCACGTAACGGATGATTTAAATATTTAATATTATCAATTGAATGTTGAATTATCATTTGTTGGTGCTAACCTTCTCCCTGACACTGACCATTGTTGTCCCGCCCCCCTAGTGGGGTCTACTTCCAGGGCACCACCATTGGCATGGCCCCCATCATGAGCATGTGCACAGCGGAGCAGTCGGGGGGCATCGTCATGGTAAGTACACCTAGGTGCTACAGAATGTACTGACACACACACACACGCACACACACACACACACACACCTTTAATCTATACTGAAGTAGGGGAGAGCAGAGAGAAAAGAAATATTGCCTTGGGTGTCAAAGTCTTCCAGAAAGGAGACAAGACACTCAGTATCGCTCACCCAGTTTATTGAAGATCCTGTGAAATGTGGCTTTAATTGACCTACTTTATCCTCTCCCTCTCCTTCCTCCTCCTGTCCTCCTCTCTTCCCCTTGTTCTCCACCTCCCTCTTCGCTGCGCTCTTGGCACGCTCCCTCTCGTCTGACATAATGCTCTCATGTTTCTCCCCTGAGTCTCTCCTGTAGGGGTTGAGCTGAGGATTCCAGAGTTGATATTAACTCTTATTTACTTCAGCGTGCACACATTAGTGAGTCTGTTTCCAGGAAGGCCGTGTCAGCTCAATAGGTTAGTCCGGTACGCGCGCCCTCCTCTTTTCGCTGATAAATCAGAGCGCATATCGATTACACGAGTGGAAACCTTCGCGTTTTAACGAGGTGCAACCAACGAGTGAGTATGAGGACGTATATCACAGCTTGAACGAAAACGCAGGGCCATGTTGTAAATGATCACCTATTACAGCACTGGAACCCTATACGCTGTGCACAAGTCATGTTGCATTAGCATAAGTCATGCTATTATTTTATACTCTCTCTCTCTCTCTCTCTGAGTGGCTGTATTTTTCTTGGGGCCTGGCTGGCTGGTGCTCATGGTTTACAGCCAGTCCCCAGATGGTTCTTAGCTCTTGTCCTCCCAGATGGTAAAGTGGGGACATGCTCATTATGACAGAGCCCTACATGCACATATACATCAGGTCAGAGACGTGAAGGATTTGCGTCCCGCCACAGGCTCTTCTGCTGGGGAGATCATGTCCCTGTTGTCTCAGTTGATCCCTTCATTTACAGAACCCCTTTGAACTCATTAGCCCACTTCCCCTGCGGGTCTCGATGTTATTTCTTTTTAGGTAGATAAATCGTTAACATCCATTCTGAGACCATCTGGAGTCTCCATTTGCCAATACTGAACATGTTACATTCAGAGAATAAACACAACGTGGCTCGCGGTGCCCTCTTGAGCAGTTCGGCCTCACGAGCTGAGCAGTCGCCGAAGGTGTGTATTCCAAGAAATGGAATTAGAGGTTTTTGCATAAATCCAGGCTGCGCAGCTGGATCCCGGCAAGTGTTGACAGCTGGTGACCGTTGCATTCAAAAGCCCCCAGCTGAGCAGTTCATCAGTCCGAGCCTGACTGAGACAGCGCTGCTGAATAATGTACGGAGGCTGAAGACTCCAGTGGCTGCACGCTCTGGCGCACGACGGTGCATCCATGAAGAGCCGATAGCTACCGCCACTACATTATTTATCTGGCCTTTCATGCGTTCGTGTTTTACACACCTTGCAGGAAATCTCAGCACCTAGGCTAGCAGCTTTCACTCTGCGTGTCGGCGTACCTTCCTCTGCACGCTCCAAGTCCCCTCATACCGCCTGTCTGGTCGTGCAGAACTTCTGTTGGTCTTTGTCAATGTCTTCCTGATTGACTGTGTGATTGTCAAGCTGTCTTTTGGCAGTTTCTCACTCTTTTATGTCCTGTTTGTGCAAAGGAGGCAGTTTTCTCTCTGAGGAAGTTCATATCTGTGTGTGTGAGGAGTAGCGCGGCACATCTGCTTCTGTCAAAGTCTGCCGTGCAAGCTGAAGGTGACAGAACCACAGTCTGCCGTTTCATTTCTCATTTCAGTGCCACAACGTCGAACAGGGGAAATGCTCTGTTAAGCACAGATCCAACAATGTTGTTTGTTTAATCTTGGCAATATGCAATTACACACAGTTGTTTTGAGTAATGTTTCTCCAGTGGGTCCTCTGGGGAACAATAGTCTGGCTAGCTTTAAATTTTTTATTATTTGTTATTTTCCTCATAGAGTACGTAATCATATATGCATGTTTTTAATTAGTTATTGTTTGCTGCAACAGAAATGTAAGTGGAATACATTTCATTATGGAAGATTCTTTGCAGCATCATGTCCAGATATGTTGGAGATAATAGATTAATAACCTAAAGAGGAACTAGATTTAACTCTGCTGTGGTGAATGGCAGTAAAAAAATATATTTTTATTAGTGCTTACTGGATGAGATTTTTGTCTCACACTGTATGACCGGTCATTTTCAGGACCATTCAGATAACCCCCTGGGAGCTGCAGTCACCCTGGCCCACGAGCTCGGACACAACTTTGGGATGAACCACGACACGCCGGAAAGGGGGTGTGGCTGCAGGGTGACGGTGGATCGTGGCGGCTGCATCATGACCCCCTCCACCGGGTGAGTCACAACCCAATACTGTGAAGGTTCTCAAATGATCAGTTCAGCGTGCATCTGTCCATCTTGACAGTATATAGTCAAGATGGCTGAATCAGTACAGTGTGGAGTATGAACAGTGTCTTCATTCTTGACAGCCGTCTTCCATGCTGCAGTATCTAAGATTGCAAGAGTTGTATTTCAGCTAGTTGGCCTTCGTCACCCTCGGGACATAAGTTACCATTCACTGCTTCGTAGCACTCCAGAGAGGCCCACTTGGTTCGGCTTTACAAATGATGTCCATCTCCAGAAACCAGCCGAAATGCATTATCGCATTGTCAAGCCGTCATTAACGTCGCGTCAATTTACTGTCTTTGCAAATTCAGCGAATGTCACTCAAAAAGCCCCGATTGCAATCATAAGTAAACATTAGTCCACATGCTATCCATTGCTAATTTATTGTCAGTTGAGCAGTGAGCAAATGATGCCATTGAACCGTTGGACCATTGAGTTTATGGCAGAGCCGACAGCTGTGCTGATGCCCCGCAGCCATATGACTTATTCTGAATGGGAAGCCAGTGGATGTTCAGTGGCAGCACATGGCACACACAGTGTAGTTGCACTCATTTCTGACCCTAATCTGAGTAGCTGATCTGCAGTAGACTGATTGAACCACTGGCACTTTTGCAGAAAGCATACATTGCTTATATGGGATGCAGAACATTACTGGGCTCCTATAGTCTGTGGAGTTGGCTAGTCTAAGTCATCAGCATTTAAAGCAACTGCCTGAGTGAGTTATGGCCCGTTTAGATATCACACTTGTAAAAATTGCAATATACTTTGTGTGATAACAAAAACTAAGCCTACAAAACCTTATTGCATCTAATAACATATAAACACAGTGGTGCGACTATTATATAATTCCTTGCTGTGGATTGCCATCGCTAACATCAAGTTGTAGGCTGAGCAGAGGGACAAGGATGTCCTGGGTAGAAATATTGGGTATCAGTCCCAGCCAAGATCCAGCGGTCTGGGGGAGCCTCAGACTGTGGTGTTTATGCTGGAAACATCCCTGTGTGTTTGGCTTGGACCAGACCCATGAGAAACAGCGTAACACTATTCCCGGTTATAGACTCATAAAACAACACAGCAGTAAGATGTAGACTTATATTTAACACTGATAGAGGGCATCCTTGGTCAAGAGCCTGTCCAAAAAGGGCAACAAGAGCAAGAGAGAAAAAGAGCGAGAAGTATCTGTTGAAAGAGAGATAAAATATTTTTGTCTCTTCGTCTTTCTCTGCCTGCCTGTCTCTCTCTCTCCCTCTCTCCCTTACTCACAGCCAGCTAGAGTGATGCTATTCTTTGACATACATGCAACATTAATGTTGGGAATTCTCTTGGCAGCTCCAGATAAATAGTTAACTACCCCTGAACACTGTCTATTATGCAGTGCAATGTAGCGAGAGCTTATCACCTCAGCCTTGAAATATCTGAATCAAGTCATAGCAGTGGAGAATTTTTCCAAATGTGAAAAATGTGCTTTGTACCAAATGTAGACTTGTGAAAAAAAAAAAGGGAATAGACATGAATTCTTCCTCATTTTGTTCTACACTCCACAGAGACTGCCTGCTCTGTTTTTCCATTCCAGTTGAAGAAAGGGATGATCTAGACTTCGTTTTTAAAAGAATCCCTCTACACCTCCTTATTGCTTCACTTTGCTGCTCTGCCCATTAATCCAGGATTAAGGAAGCAATGTCTTTAAATAAGGATGTTTAGGAACTCTATATTCCCTCTCTCTGTTTCCTCAGTTAATTCCAGGTCAGTGCCATACACTTAGCCTGAGGCGGTGCACAGGCTCCCATGGGTCCAGCTCAGCCCCTCACAGTTCCATGCTTTAAAAGGCCATGTGGCCACACACATGAGCTCTACTGTAATCACCTGAATGCTATTCATCAGCCTGCAGCTACAATTATTTGTTTATAGCGTCGACTGCCATGTTTTTCCAGGCAGACGACCAGCTCTTTTCAAAGCACAATGTGATTATGCAGAATGCCTCTTCACAAGGCCAGGACTCAAATGAGTTTGGTACAAAAGCCCCACTGATTACCCTACCAGCCCCTGCATTCAAATACAGCACAGCGGGACTGAAAGTACAGGCACAGTTCTCCTGCTGTCAGTCAGCGTGAGGAACCTTTTGTTTTGATTGATATTTCACTATAATCACGCAGAGTAATTTCTTCATTGTCATTGATATGCACAGACAGATAGTCATACAGATACCCATCAAGCTCTCCTGGCCCTGCTGTGGCTCCAGGAATGGAGAGGATGAGATAATGAGATCCAGTTCATCATTATTATGCCGGGAGGGAGGAGAGCAGTAAAACTGCAAGCTGTCCCGGTGCCAGGCAGCCAGCTGCACATCTGCATAGAGCGCTGCTTGTTTCCTGCTCACATTGGTCACGGCCAATTGTAGCGTCCCCCTCTCCATCCATCCCTCTATCCCCCCATTACCTCTAAATGAGAACAGGCTGGTGTCTCTCATCCTTAGAGATTATATCTCCTCAGAACACACAGGAACACACACACTCCAAATGAGCTGCTGATGTGCTCCTCCAAAGACGCAGGAGTACACGTACACACGCATGCACACACGCTCACTCGCTCACCTACTAACTCACTCGCACAAACTGAGCTGCTGACGGACAGACTGACTCTGGGATGCCTTATTAGAGCTTAGCATTGGGGTTCATTCCCCCACGGGTCAGGCCCTGAGCAAGATGATGACCGCCGCACCGGATCACCGTCAGACATCCATTCATACATCTCCGCTGTCATAAAATCATCACGTGTCACAGAAAGTGAATCAGAGTCCGAGACATGCCATGGAAATGTGACCCGTGCCCTGTAACCAGAGCAGGCACTCCCCAGCACGCCTTATTTAATTGGGTCCACAGGGAAATCAATAGGAAAAGGCTCTTCAGTATCTACAGTGTAGGCCAGACTGCCAGGCACCAAAAGCCACAACAGATCATATCACCTAATGTGATCACCCAGAGCTCAGCCTCTACAGCAACAAATGAAGCTGTAAAAGTGTTGTTAAATGTGTGGTGAATTGATTGCGGTTTTGAATTACTAAAGCAAGTATGAAATATTGAAGTTGCCATGGTCAGGTTTGCATTTACGTTCATCCGCACTGATGTCAGGAGATCAGATTCTTCCAAAATGCAATAAAACTGTGATAACAGATGTGTTGAGTAAAGATACTGTCACAATCAGCTTTTGTGCAATTCCTATTTTCTCAAGATTGTTCTCAAGGACCTTGGGAAGTTTTTTGGCAGATGTGTCCTTGGAAAGGCAGGCAGATCTGATCCGTAGTGTGTTATGTGTTTTAATAGGCCTGATCAGTGTTTTATGGCTGAGAGGATGTGACATATAATGGTTGTGCTGGACGGGTTCCTGTGTTCTCTGTGATCTGAACCACATGGACAGTTAGTCTAGTCTTACAACTCGGGGAAGAGTCCTGGCACGCCGAAATGTGGGTGAAAGGACAGTTCTTTGTACTCTATGGGAATTCTGTGTGTGATAATCAGATGGCTCTTTGGTCTGAGAATATTCTGTATCCCTGGTGAAACTGGTGTATAAGGTTTGGGTTACTGATAAAAGTAATATGATCAGCAGCAAAATCATAAGCAACCAGGGCAAGAGTCTGTGCAACCAGGAAGATAAATTAAGATAATCCTTGTTGCAGATTTGAATAATCTAAATACATGAACATGAACTTCATGTGTTGGTCATGCAAAATTTTGACAGTGATGAAGTAGAGCTAGATTAACCTATTCACCCATGATGGCTTGGTGGTTTTACATATTTTAACCGCGTAATTATACATGAGCAACATCACGACACCATTTTAGATCTTTGTTTAATCCATGTTTAAATGCCCAGTCATTAAAACATTTAGTTTCTAAATATATATCATTTGAAAAAGTAGTGCAACACCAAACTACTGTAGATGACTGTATGTGAGCTGTATATGAAGTATAACTTAAAACAGTAGAGATTGAAATGAGGTAATTGCTGTTATGGTGAAAACAAAGAAGATCTTTTGGAGTGTGCATGTTGTTTTTTCCTCTGAACCAAAGAATCTTCTATCCCATAAATAAAATAAATAAAAACTATAATCCTCAAAGGTAGGTTGAGAAGGTAGGTCAAACAAACGATGCAATAAATCAATGAAAGGTATACCTTTCTCTCTGTCTCTATAGAGACAGAACAAAAGAAACGGAGACAATTGAAATCTATGTGTTTTTGGATGTGAACTGTGAGGGAATGCATTTCATCTATTGTTTATGTCTTTATTGATGACTCCTTTTCTACCTCTCCACAGAAGGCTATAGTACAGTATATGGTAGTGGTCAGTCATCCAGCAGAATGTGTGTTAGCTGTCACAGTAGTGGTTCATCTAAGGCTTTGTCCTGGTCACAGCAGCAGGGCTCTGCAATGTTTGAAAGCCTTTATCTCTGGAGTCTTATCGCAGCGTTGGGGCGGATCATGGGGGCCTATAATAGATCTGGGACTCAGCCCTTATCTCCAGACCTCCTACAGCCCCATCAAAGCCCTGCCCGGCTGCTGCTGGGCCCCGAGTTGCCGTGATTGCTCCGCGCACTCTGCCAACCATCAACCGCAATACCTCTGAAGCTTAGGACAGACATAGAGTATAGGTGAGAGTTGAACAAAAGAGAACGGAACAGAGGAGAATTGATCCCAGAATGGAACAGAGCAGACCGGGTGGAAAACAGCCCAGCGGAGCAGAGCGGAGCAGAACAAAGAGCCGTTTAAGAGACCATGCACAGATGAACACTGCTCATGCCGAACAGGATGAGAAGCGGCCCAGAGGTCAGGGAGTCATACTGGGGCTTCTCTTTTGAGGTGGTGGCCCAGACTCCCACAGGACGAGCAGTAGTCTGGAGTGTCTGTAGCCCGCCATGAGCCGCAGACTGTGCCCACCTCCACTGGCCCTGGCACTGCATTACTGGCCTTAGGGAATGCAGCTGTTAAATGCCATCCACTGTAATTCATTGGTGCCTGTGTCTTTTCACAGTCATTTCCCCCGCATCCCCCGCGTTCTTAGACCGTTGCAGCGTAGCCCAATTATTTCTGCATTGCCTCTCATAAAGAACAGCTGGATCCTCAGTCGCACATGTATCTTGGAGTAAATAAAAAAGGGGGTGGGGGGGGTTGGGAGCATTTCTCATACATTGCATTATCTGGTAACTAAAGCAGGAGGCTGAGTTCATGGAAATAGAATGGCTGTGCAACTTGAGCAAGCAACTTGGGTTCGGGCTTAGGGGGGGCAAAGAGGAAATCAACAACAGCGGTTGCTAAGGAAGTGGCCTGCCTGTTGAACAGCAGCCTTGACAGATGTTCATCATAGCGGGACCCCATGAGGTGCTCAGAGGAGAGGAGGAGGGGAGAAAGGGGATGCAATCATGGCTGTTATTACAGCTTTCCTTATTGCTCCTTCCTTTCACCATTTCACTTCATTACAAATCCACTCTGATCTTTCACTTTAATCCGGAGTGTCTAGAGATCTGGTTCGAGGTACCCCGCTTTCACCTAACACAACCTCTGGTAGAATAATATTGACGTTAGAAAGCGGCGGGTACGGCTGTGGGGGGGTCAGCCGTGGGAGCTGATGTAAGCCGCCCCCACACATCACGGAAATCAAAGGCAACCCAAGAATGAGGTCATGTCAAAACATTCACAGAATGTCATTACATATTTACAGGCGTATTAGATGTGAAACCCGATCAGAGAAAAGGCACATTTTGAAAGAGTTGTCGACATGGAGCTACACAGATGTGTGGCCTCAAAGATGAAAATTTCCAAAAGAGGAGAAAAAGTAGTTGTTTTACAGCTGACACCTCAATGGAGCCAAGGTCTCTGGGGTTCAGCCTTATTGCTGGAAAGAGATTGACAGCTTCACCACCTTTTAACCCACGTGCCCTTCATATAAATACCTCAATGACCTGCATTTACTGGACTGTCAAAGACCATTATGTGATATTTGTTGCAGCTCAGTCTGTTATTGGATTGGGCTAGGTCCTTATTTTACAAAGGTTCCTCTTTTCCTCATTATGTCTTGAAATATGTGGGTTGAAAGATTTGTAGATATTAAAAATTGTGCTACGGCCATGTTGGCTATCGTTTCAACACTGTCATTTTCTAGTGGTTTAGAAATTGACAGGCCATCATGTGTTTTATCCAATTTCCCCTGCTGCCATTTTGGAAAATCATACCTTGTGCACTGGATATATAGAATCTGTCCGATTTACTTTATCGGCAATTTGCCTATTTGAACTTTTTTGTCGCTCTGAATTGTAAATGACTCTGAAACACATTTGATGTCAGCAAATCATTAAAATTCATGTCTTTAAGTGTGTGTGTGTGTGGTGTGTGGGGTCATTGTGAGCGAGCCAGTCGGGCGTGCAGTGTGACTGCATCTACATCCCCTGACATCCAGCTGTCGGCAGGTTGCTGCTGCTGTTGTAGGGGGCCGGTTCGCTCGGTTTGTTTATTATCCCCAGTTCAGCAGAGCCAGAACTCTCGCTGCTGTGACAGGGAAAGTCACACTGACCCATGCAGTGGGGAGAGAGCCAGCCATTTGAACCCATATGCCCAGATGGGCAGAGGTGGCAGAGGTGGTAGAGGTGGAGGGGGGGTGGGGGATGGGATCCAGACAGAAGGGTGTAATTGCGATGGCATGCTTCCCCAATGCACATTTCAAAAAGCCATCACACTGGCTCTCCGCTGACCCTTTTGAATGAAACATTTGGGCATCCAAGTCAACTTGGACCTCCCACTCATCGCCTCATGCACATGCTCATCTGTGTGCACAAACACAAGCACACATATAAGCATGTAAATATACACATTCACCCACGCTGGCTTTCTCATGATGAATTTCATGGTGTGCACTGCAAAAAATGACAAGCTGTCCAGTGATTTTATCTTGTTTCCAGACATATTCCAGAGCTTATTTTGTGATATTCTTAGTCAAATTATCTCACTGCACTGGCAGATAAGCTGGTTTCAATAAATTTCACTTGATACATGCCAAAATGACTTCTTTCAAGAAATCATCATAAAACAAGGAGGAAAATCTTGAAACAATTTCACTTTTACCAAGTAAATAGGAGGAGTTACATTATCCTGAAATAAGCTTGATAAGTCTGGATCAAATAACTTAACAAGTTTGTCAGTTTTCGCATTGTGGGAGGTGATATTGAAAACCTTATAATACAGTACTTCTCTACCTAGAGCAAGACAGAGAACAAGATACAACCCCATCACACACACACACATACCACATACTCTTCACGCGTACGCACTGTCATCCAGCACACTATATTATCACAGTAAAGCTCAATAAAGCGACATGAGGTCTGTAACAAAGCTCTTGGCAGACAGAGCTGTGGGCTGTGCGCTCTCCCTGTGGAGCAGACCACCCTCTCCGTCCGCTCCAAAAACAATATTAAAAACACACACATCCCACATTTTCTCCCCTTTCTCCCAAATTTATGGGTGTTGCAAGTCTTGCGAAGGAAGAGCTTTTTTGCTTTTGAGTTTTTATGGTCCCCTGTCTCATAAAATATGCCTTATCAGACCTCCCTCTCTCCTCGGAGGGAAGCGTCGCTGGGGCCCTGTGCTGTTCACATGCTGATCGAGCTCATTTGAAGAGGCTGCTGAGCTCTAGTGGTTAATTGATTTTGTGATTAGCAGCAATTAGCACTGATTACATCAGACTGAAGAGGCCCCTTGCGGGTGATCTCAGTCGTCTCGCTCGTCTCTCTCCCTCTCTCTTCCTGCTCTTTCTTTTCGGTCTATCAGTCTCTGTCACTCACAGAATCTCCCTCTCTCGCTCGCAGGTATCCGTTCCCCACAGTGTTCAGCAGCTGCAGCAAGAAGGACCTGACCGCCAGCTTTGAAAAAGGCGTGGGCATGTGTCTGTTCAACATGCCCGAGGTCAAGGTGCTCTACGGCGGGCAGAAATGTGGCAACGGCTACGTGGAGGAGGGAGAGGAGTGCGACTGTGGAGAGCTAGAGGTAAGGATGCTGTGCGTCATGGTAAACAATTCTTCAGCATCTTGATTTCATGCCCCCTTCTGCCAACTTTGAAATGTGTTTCCTAAGCTCTTTGTTCTGTTCATAAATCATCGTTAAGTATGTTGCCCACATTTGAGAAATGAAATAAACATGAAACCATAGTGAGGTTTTCTGTAGCTTTGCTGACAGAAACATGGCATAAACCAATATTTCCCCAAGTAAACACAAATAGTTCATCTGGGTTGCAGAAGGTGCGGTGCAGAGCTCTCATAATGCAAACAGTCTTCAGAAAGGGGGCTTAGAGATATGAGTGTGAATTTATTCAAAGTACGCACTGCCGAGGTGTTTGGGAGGAGGGCTGTCTGATCATGATACAATTCACTGAGAGGAAACATCGCTGACAGCTTCACGCTGTCAACTAGTGAATTATTCAAATGAGCGTGCATTGCCATGCACATATGTAATGGTGGCACACATTCCAAACATCTCAGACTGCAAGATGATAAGCCAGTTTATCATGATCCAGCTGACAATCAGCAAAGGCAAGTTGACAAGAACAGAATTATGAAATATGAAGGGGACATCTATTATGATTTGGGAGGATATTTTGAATTATATAATATGTCTAGTCTAGGAGAGAATGCCTTGCTTTGTGTATTGCTATTTGCTTTGCTGTGGTTACACCTTTATGCCCAGTGAGCCTGTTGTGTGAGGCAGTAGATGTATGGTCTGGCTTCATCCAGGGTCAGGTTGAAAGTGGCCCTGTCCTTCCAAACAAAGAACTGACATAAGCCCATGCCAGCGGCACTAATAAAGCTCTCCACAGAGCCGCGCCGAGTCAAGCCAGCCCAGGCCAGATCAGAGTGCTCCGACGGCACCTCTCTCCACCATTAAAAAGCCTCATTAAAAAGCCTGGTTCCTATTCCTCACAATCACAGGCTCCTTCTTTCCAGCGTGACTCCGCCGCACCCTTCGGCCCCGGGGACCATGGGAACGGCCCTTAATGGTTTTCAGGCTGAAACGAGCTCTGGAAGGCCCATCATGTCCGCTGTGTCCCCTGCCAGCTCCATCCATCTACCTCCTCCTAACTCCTGCCGCACTGTGCCGTACAGTATGTTCAGGCCGCGGCTTAATGGCAACGGGGAGAGAGCCGACCCCGGGGGTTCCAGTCAGACTGCCTCTGTATGAGGTCATACGCGCACAAGCAGACACAGATGCGTATAGCCGCATCTGTGTATGCGCACTCGTGCATGCACATACACATGCTCACGCTTTCTTCTTCTTCTGAGCCATACTCGGATGTGACCCGGCTCCCCTTCCATCTCTATCAGAAGGCAGAGAGTCGCTGATTGGTGCAGTGCATGGCTTGTGATAAAGACTAACATGAAACAGATGGGCCTCCATGCTGAGGGGGATATGTTACGCTGATGGTTGAGACGTCTCGCTCTCTTTCTCAACTTATGTTTCGAGGGGTCTGAATGAGGTTGTAGGTTCCATCCGATGGAGAGGTTGTTGTTTTTAGAGAAGCAGGAACCGGTGTTTCCTGACCTCGGCCAGGGCCTCTAGTTGGTATGGAACACTGCCCAGCGAGGGCTGCATCCCCTCCGATAACTCAAAGTGCATTTGATCTGAGGTGAAACATGATCTCTTTGTGGTGAGTTAATTTTCCTTTCCTTTGCTTCCCTTCCCTTTCTCTGCTTGACTTTCTTTTTTTTTCCTATTCTTCTCTTGTCCCTCTGAAGGAGTGTATGAATCCCTGCTGCAATGCCACCACCTGCACTCTGAAGGGAGATGCTGTCTGCGCCCATGGAGAGTGCTGCCAGGACTGCCAGGTAGGATATAAACCGGCTAGCCAACACTCACACAGTTGGTATTTTTCCCAGGGGCATCTTGACAGAAAAAAACCTTCTTAGATTCATATAGTCTCAAATGTAGTGCCTTTCATTAGATTTGGTGGATGTCCTCATCTAGAGCTGCTTATTGCTGACCCCATGTTTGTGTTAACTGCAGACTTTCTGTGTCCTTGTCTTAATGTCCGTTGCTTGGTGTCTATATGTGAGCGTAGCTGAAGCCAGCGGGCACTCCATGCCGTGAGTCCGGTAACTCTTGTGATCTGCCAGAGTTCTGCACCGGCACCAACCCCCACTGCCCTGCCAACGTCTACCTGCACGACGGCCACGCCTGTCACAATGTGGACGGCTACTGCTACAACGGCATCTGCCAGACCCACGAGCAGCAGTGCATCACACTATGGGGCCAAGGTAAGTGGGGGGCCCCCTGCTGGTTCTCACGGCACACTGACCCATTCAATATAACAGTCGCCGGCTTCATAGTAATGCGTTGCGATGTGCGCCGTAGGAGCCAAGCCAGCCCCGGGCATCTGCTTTGAAAGGGTCAACTCAGCAGGAGACCCCTATGGCAACTGTGGCAAAGACTCCAAAGGCTCCTTTGCCAAATGCGAAGCAAGGTGAGTGCCAGTGTTCCCCTTTACTACACAAGCACTAGCAACATGTGGGTGAAACAAACAAAAACTCATGCAGTTCAGATGTAAAAAACACTCTTTAACTGAATTAGGAAATCTATAGAATTCATACAGCGTCATTTGAATGGGTTATTTTTATTCTGTGTATGACTGTAGTTATCCTTGGCAGGGGCATTATCAGCCCCCTCTTGACATAATTTCTCTAATGGTAGAGAACTGCACTGGACGTGATTGAATGGCTTCCCCGCTGAAGCAAAGGTTACAGAGTCACTCGGCATAATGCAGCGCCTTGCAAAATCTCTCTCGGTCTTTAGTCTGGAAAGAGCACAAACAAGCTGCATGTTTTCCAATTTCCCTAATTGGAGAGCTAGAGCTAGAGGAAAACTAATTGCATTTGCAGAGAAATTTGAGAAAACAGTGACGTGTTATTCTATTAACACATTGTTTGTGCTGCTGTTGCTTTGCCGTGTATTTACAGAGACGCTAAGTGTGGCAAAATTCAGTGTCAAGGAGGAGCCAACCGCCCCGTAATTGGCACCAACGCTGTTTCCATAGAAACAAACATCCCCCTGCAGGAAGGGGGGCGGATCCTGTGCCGAGGGACCCATGTCTACCTGGGTGATGACATGCCTGACCCCGGCCTGGTCCTGACGGGCACCAAGTGTGGAGATGGCATGGTGAGAGCGAAGTCCTGTGATGGTCAGATGCAGCCAGTAAAGATACACATGTGGCATTCAAGTAATTGCAGGGTACAGCTAACTCACTAGTGATGATAGGTATCTCTAAGACTATGGTGAAACTGTTTTGCCCAAACACTGGGCAATAACTGTGGAAAAAGTGGTGCGGAGTGACATCAGCCTATGACTAAGATGTTCTAAGCGTTCTATAGGGTGTGTCTGCACGTCAGTCCAGGCATGGACAGGCTCTTTGGTATGTCGGTAAAAAGAAATACCCATTAGATATTCCACAGATGCCTTCTTGACTTATTATTAAGGCTATTTGGCATGTTCCAATGGCCATCAATACACCCATTGCTTACTGCATTGATCCAGTCAGTCTATTTTGTCTGATTTACTCGTCTATAAGCCTCCACCCTGAAGGAGAATCCAGCCTCTGCCCTCATCTGTCAAACACTCTGGCATTGCTCTCCTTGCCCACTGCTGCCAAGCCCATCTTCACATCCAGCTTGGATGTATTTGGGTGGGGTGCGTTGAAGGAGCCCACAGTCCGCACCAAACAACTTTTGAAATGGCGGCTTTAAATATGCTTGAAAACCACCCAGTGTTAACATATTATATATTCATGCTGAGCTGTTTTAGAGCTGAATTCGTCTGTCAGTGTCTCATTAACAGAAATAGCAGAGCTGGATCAGTTAGTCTTTCCCTTTATTCGTCACCAGATTTGGATTAGGTTTGGATATTACTGCAATGCTCTGTGAACTCACGCTGTCATTTTTTCATGTCTTTGTCTGCTTTAGATGTGTCTGAATCGCCAGTGCCAGAACGTCAGTGTTTTTGGCGTGCATGACTGCTCAGCCAAGTGCAGCGGCCGAGGGGTGAGTACAGCACCTCCCGTCCCTATTCAGAACCTACCATGTTGAATTTATTTGATATCCACTAGTTACCAAGCTTAGAGCAGTCCCCATCCAGTTTAGTTATTTGCTCAATATCCTATCCCTCCCCTGCTCAGAAGCTCATTGGGCCGCAATATGTTCAAATGCCCAATATACGGTGGGTAGGTAACCATTACAATGCCTTGCAATCAATCATTCTGGCTGCTGAAAGGTTCAATCAATTAGATATAATGGCTTCATTTATGTTCGGCTTTAAGTGCCATTCATCATAGTTTGACTCTCAGGCAGTCGTCCTTGTCCCAAAAACTGTACTGAAATCTGAAGGCCAGGCTTTATTTGGCCAAACCCTGGGAGCAGTGACACGCAGCTGGGGAGCTCGGATATTGGATTTTTCTTTTTCACTTCTTCAAATGCCACCCATCAAACTTCTTTGGGTGGTCCTGTTTAGATGAAATATGTGGCTTTGTGGTAATACCCTTAAATTCACTAGTAAGTCCCAGAGGCTTTGAATCTGGCTGATAAAGTTATTTCTTCATCAAACTACGCTAGAGAGGGTATCGCTTTTACCATCTCTTAAAATGAGACATCTCCAGTTATTATACGGTCATATTTGTTTGCCTAGCTTCACTAAAGACTTACCTCTCTATAAAGCTCTAAGAACTGTTTCACGCACAGACATAAAATAATGTTGCCCCAATAGCAGACAGGGCACCCCTGCACAGATCAGATCAAGATGTTGCCTTTCAAAGAGGCCCACACCTGCTCTCTATTACCCTGCTAGGGAATCCTCTTAGACTTTGCCATTCCTTCCCTCTAAAGGACAGGAACACAAGAGAGCGAGAGAGAGGGAGAGAGAATTTGGTGGTTGGGGGGTATAAAAATGCGGGGTGAAGGAGAAGCCTTGCTCTGGTTTTTACACCACGTGGACCGTGGCAGTGGGTGACAAAGTGGAGGTTGACTCTGAGTGCTCCACCATGCGGAACATGCTCAGACATCTGTATCTGTTAGCCACGGCGTCACTCAAGGCTGCAGCCAATCTCGTAAACATGACTCACTTTTGTCACCTTTTGCTATCCTTTTGTATAATGCAGGTGTGCAACAACAATAAGAACTGTCACTGTGAGGCCCACTGGGCGCCCCCGTTCTGTGACAAGGCGGGTTTTGGAGGGAGCGTGGACAGTGGCCCCATGAGATTAGCAGGTAAATCAACTGTCACAAGTACATCCAGTGCCTGATATACTGTAGGTTCTTACTTGTTATGTTACACACATGGATTTCTTGATCGGTCATAGAATATATGAGCATTTCAACAGTACTCTTATTGTAATATATCGATGACGCATGTTCAGGCATAAATGGAATCTGAGGACTCCTAAAACATTTGCTCTCATATACACAGAACCATACTTTTATGGTAGCAAATGGCGGCAGTAAACTTTAGAAGCTGGAAAAGAAACACTACAGAATCCACAGATGTTGCTTCATCCCCAAAAAACACAAAAAAAAAAGAAAAGAAAAGAAATGTCCACAGATAACTGTGCCATGTTCAGTACCAGAAGATCACCGTTTATGAGAATTCCTCTTCTCTCCTTTTGTGTGTCTGAGCAGACCATGGGAGTCTGACAGTGGGGATCCTGGTGGCTCTGCTCACCCTCCTGGGGGCTGGTCTGATCATCTGCCTCAAGAGGAAGACCCTGCTGGGCCTGCTTTTCACCAATAAGAAGAACCCAATCGAGAAGCTCAGGTGCTTTTGTCACACACATTCTCAGAGCTTGATAAACGTTCATTCGTAGATATCATAGAACTCATCATCTGTATCATAGAAAATGGTACTAATTGTCATTTTGTAATTGATGAGTATAGTTGAATGTGTTAATAGAGGTGTATGAATGATTGTATTGCAGGTCGGTACATTCTGGGACGAGCAGGCCGCCCAGTCCTAACCAGTCCCAGTCAGTGGGCACAACCTCTCCACCTCGGCAGGCCCCGGCTCAGCCCCACAGTGCCAGCATCTTCAAGGTTAATAGACTATACCTCCCTACTCCACAGGCGCAAAAACAGACTGACAGAAAGATACTGTACAAACAATGCAGACACTAAGCCATTCATACAATATCCCACTCCTACATAAAAAGGATCACCAGCAGATGATCCTTCCTATAATATCCTTCCTGGAATGCCGCTGCTGTCTCAATAGCACAAATCATTCTCTACGGGAGTGACATGTTGTTTTCACATAAACGGCAGCTCATTCAAATCCAATTAAATCATCCCTCACTATGTGGACATGTGGAGGAGGCGCTGATAATGGAGCCTGTGGTGAGCAATGTGTTCATGACACTTCAATACATTTCTTGTCATTAAGAGCTGCCTGCTCATAGAGAAATTGATTTATCTGCACGTCTCAGGTGGGGAATTTTGATGTGGTTGCCTATTGGTCATATAAAGTCATCGATGTTACCGATAATTGCAAAACAGAGCAGCTTTTCGCTGTAATGAATAGTATGTCTACTCTGTATGCCTTAACTACTCTGTTATTGCCCTGACATGCCTTATAATGCGAACTGACCTGTGATCGATTGAGTTAGGGTTGCAGTAATAGGAGAAGCCGTGTTAGAATTGACATTTGTGCTGCAGGCTGGCACATGCACACAGGCAAGCTGTTGTACATTACTGGAGATTGGTGTTTTCAGTTACTGCGTCTGTAGCATGTGGTTTTCATTTGGGCTCAACGGTAAGAAGAGAAAGGATGTAAGACTGTTTGATGTAAGCAGAGTGCAGGTGAGGTCATTTTCCAGTTGTCAGGAGCTGCGTTAAACCGGTGCGTGAGTGTGCATGTGCATGCATGTGTGCGTGCAGTTGTACGTGTCACTGCATGCGTGTTTGAGCCATGCACATCTGGACAGGACTAAATAACAGGCAGACTCATATGTTTGCCCTATTCTGTGGTGTCTGATCTGTCTATATGAGAGCGTGTGTGGGGTCTGTAGCCTTGTCCACCTAGGCTGCACTTTGGCTGAGGCCAGACGGGTGCTTATGGCACAGTCTTTGTCTTCCTTTGTCTTTCCCTTTGATAGGTTACCTGAGGAGGACCTGGGGAATAGTGAGCAGGCCAGTGGGAGCATTTGATTTATGCACCTTTGACAGCCTCAGGAAGAAAGGCGGAGGGGTGGAGAAGACAAGGAGGTTAACATGACTGTTTCTGATGGGAAGCAGACGGTCCCGCGGTTTGTTTTTTTTCTGACTCTTCTGTCTCTCATCTTTCCACAGCCTCCTCACCGGGGGCCAGAGGTTCTGCTCCCGCCGGCCCCCTACCCCTCCCACAGCCTGCGCAGACTGCCCCAGTGCCCTCCAGTTCACCTCAGCCACCCAGTCCCTCTTTCTCTCACCTTGTCCCTCTCTCCTGTCCCTGGACTGGGCCCCGGGCAGCCGAGGCCCCCGGCCCCTCCGCCCCACCGGGCTCCGCCGCCCCACATCCACGTCCCTCCCAGGGGGGCGTCGTTCCGCAGTGCGCCACGCCATAACTCCTGCAGGATGGTCATGGTGAGTGAACTCCCTGTTCGCTGCACCTCCATTTACAGAGGTGGAAACATTTTACTTGGTGCTGTTAGTCACTGTAATTTCTCCGGTGGGTCCAGGGAGCTTTTACTGACTACTAGAGCCTATAATACCTAAACAGGGAATTGATGTTGTTCACTGCACCTTCAGATTGGTGTTGTGATGTGGACCCTTTTCATGGTTCTTTGGTGTCCTATAAAAGTATATGCGTGTTGACAGTTACGCATAGCCTCATAAAATAGTGAGGTTAACCCAGGAGCTAGCGTCATCCGAGCGAGACTTCAATCCTATAATATAAGCCAACCGCATAAATAATGAAAATGGAGCCAGCCTTGTGGAGGGGAGCATGGAGAAGATGAAACGCCAATTGGCGTGTGTAAGCCGGTCCAATATCACAGGGTGGTAAACTTGCTGCCAGTAGTATTCCATAGAGTTCAGCTATGGCATTGGAGGCTGTCAAAGTTGAGGCGAGGTGAAAGCCAGGGGTTCCTGGTGATTAATCCCACTAACTCAGTGATTCTCCAAGGCTCTTATTTGCCTTTAATCCGGTTTGACTTGTCCCCTGTGGACGAGGGAGGGGGGAGAATGAGAGAGAGAGAGAGAGAAATGGGGTGAAAAAGAGAGAAAGGCAAAGAGAGACAGAGACAGAGAGGCGAGAGATAATGAGGAGGTGAGTGAAAGAAAGTGCAAACAAGCGAGAAATACACAACCAGAGGGAGAAAAAACAGAATCAAATGTGAGTGACACCTACAAAGAGGCTTTGCATTAGAAGCCTGAGATCAGCAGTGAGCTCCCCCTGAAAGTTGACTGTAATTTATGTCAAGGATCATAGTCCAGCCCCAGGGACGGCAGGGAAGCTGACACCGCTGAGGAGCAGAGGTCAACACCACGCCGCACCAGTATCAGGCTAATTAGAAGTGTGTTAAAGAGCTAATAACATTCTCCTCTTGTCCAGATTAATGGGCGGGATCACAGAGGAGGACTGCTAGAGGATTTTTCAAATACAGCGCTGTTAAGGAGCTAATAAAAATAATGAGCATATGATGGATAAGAATTGTACTGTGAGATGTGTTTTTCATTTCAAGTGAACTTTGCTTCCATTATGTTCCACCTAAGGATCTTGGTTTTCATACACCTTTACAACAGGTGAATAGTAGCCCATGCCAATGTTTTGCATTGAGGAAGTGAGTCTTCCCTCTCAGCTGTTGCTATTTAATGTGAAAGTGTGAAAGTGAAAGTGATGCCTGTTGGCAGCAGACTCACCGCCAGTATCTTTAGCAGCTGCTTGGCAGCTCCAGACAGGCTGACCAAGCTGGAGTGTGTTTTTTTGCCCGGCGGAAAGCTCTCTGCAGGGGGGCAAGGAAGCATTGTCCAGTGGGAGCGTTTAACCTGATTGACTGGAGCTATTTAGTTAAAGGCAGGCTTGGATTTGTGAGATATGGACTTCGTTATTCTCAGCTGAAACCATGCTAAACTTTTACTTTTATTTCAGAGTTTTGTGCCTATTAATCATGCACCCGATCAAACGTGTTCTTGCCTTTGCCGGCATTTGATTTTACTACCATTTGATACTGTTCTGATGTTTTTGGATGGAGCTCAAATCCCCCCCTTGCATGACGGTATTGGCTGTGAATGTTATGAATTAGTAGCAGTGCTTCAAATGTGAAGCTTCTCACGGCTCTTGACATTATGGATGCAAAGGGGAGACATAACCTGTGTTAATGACTTTATGGATGGCATAAAGAGGCCTCTCAATGGAGCATGAAGGTTTTTAATAGAAACAATGAATTAGGGCTTCAAGTTTGAGGTTGCGAAAGGAATGATATTTGGAATAGCAGTCCATGGGCGATCTCTGAGGTTCTGCTGCTTGGCTCCTTTCTTCCTGAGATGTTTGAGGAGGCTTCTCTCCAGCCTGGGAGGAGAGGAGGAAGTGAATGGAGTCCAGATGGAGAGTAGGTAGCAGGCGTTTATCATGACCTCATCCTCGCAGAGAAGATTAGAACCACATGACGGCTCTTCCCATCGCGAGTCATATGGGCAGGGCTGCCATGATGACTGAACGACGAGGACACAACCAGCAGACCCGAGCTGCGATTGGCTGACTTTGACTGCCACCTGGTGGTGCTTCTCAGTTATTATGAGCATGTGTCTTGTCTGTCCCCTGTCAGGAGCTGGAGAAGCCCAGCCCGCCCCAGAAGCCTCTCCCTGCCGACCCGCTGGGAAGGAGCTCTCGTCTGGTTCGGAGTCCCTCTGTGCTGCAAGGTCACGCTTTGCTGCAAGGCTCCTCTGCTGTCTGTGGCCCTGCAGCAATCCCTGGTGTACCCAGACCTGTACGCCCCATCCCACACCCCAACAGGTAAGACCCAGCCTTCATCTCATTAGGTTAATTAAATTAAACAATATGAGGTGCATCTTACGCTGACACAAACCTGGTATACTTCATTTATCTTCAATATCTCTTTCCTCTCCCCTCCAGACCCATTGCCAAGCAACCTCCAACACTACCAAAGCCTCGCATAATTGCCAACGTCAAGTACAGCAGCTGAGACTTGGCCCAGAAGGGACATTGTTGCGATACGACATTACAATTTGCACTATGAAAACTCTGAAAACCTTAAAAGATGGTGGCTTCTCTGAGTTTTGAATAAGGAGACCTGCCGTGTCCCCTTGGTGCTCTGTCTCTGAATGGTGCTATGAGTCTGAGCTCAGGTACATGTAAAGTATTTATATTCTGTATTTATTGCCACACAGTGCACTGTGCCAGACACTTTTACTTTTATGGTAGCAACTTAGAATTTTTAATTTGTTGTTTGCATTCATTTTGCAATTGGTTCCAATTTTCCACATCAGCTGATCTGTATTGAGGACAGCAGGGGGAGAAAAAGAAAAGAAGCCAATCTTTAAAATCTGTGAAATTGTGATGTACAGACAATTTTGTGTTAAAGGAACTGCATTTATGATGAAGGGAACCCTTTCCATGATAGGATTGTTTTATATGCTTGCAGAAGAGCTGAATGAGCTGAATGAAGCATAATGTGCAATGACAGAGGATTGCTCTTTTGCAGAGCAGAGGCCTCGTATTCCAACACTTTCGCCCACTCCAGTCGGGTCTTTGAAAGAACACTTCTAGTCAATTTAGGGCTCAATAGATTTGATGGATGGAGACAGTTTTTGTAAAAGGGCCATGCTGTCTGGAGTGACTCTGAGCGGTCTCGAGCCAGGCAAAGCTTGAAACAACCAAAGGGGAAAGAGCATAGGCAAGTCCTGCCACGGTGTTAATGCAAAAGCCCTGCGATGTGGTTGTCAACACATGATTACATCTGCAGTGTTGTGCAGTTACTGGAAGGAGTGGTGCAGCTCTGTCCAGCCAGCTGAGATTTAGCTCCGTTTCCCTTCATTCAGATTGGGGAAAGGTAACCGGCGGAATTGTGCAACATTACGAATGTCACTGATTCATCATCTTTCATTTAACGAGACCCAGGCAGCTCAGTCGAGGGACCTGGGGACCGAGATGTGAACTGAACATGGATCTGAAATGGGCTGAGATCAAGGAAGCCTTCATCCCTCAGAGAGACTTCACTACTCTGAAATATTGCTCCGCTAAAGGTCATGTGTGCTTTGGATATTTCCCTCTCTGCCTGTATGCACCGAGGGCTCTTTGTGAAATTCCGTGATTGAATCATGGGATCACTAACGAAATTCTTACAAGCCGGCAGCCATTGAGGCCAAATAAACTTTATGGAGGTACCCATGTGCAGACAGCCAGTGCCTGGTTGGGGGGGGGGGGGTTAATGTGTGGATATTGAACCAACAAGGTTAGCTTTTCTCTAAGGGGAAGAGAGCGATTCACTTGACGAGGAAGCAATTCTCGATCTCTTCCTGCCCATGAAATGAAGTTTAGTGGTTATTCAGTGTGTGCCGAGCCAGCAAACATCCAGAACTTGACTCCCATGGCTGATTGTAGAGAAATGTGCAGCAGTTATTCATTTTCTATTTCCTTTTTTAACTTTTTACTATTGAGTATCTGTCCAGAACAGTCTTTCAAACCATTCTACATGTCAGATACAAAGTCTTACATAAATCAACATGTGGTAATCTTTTATTGTATTCCATTGTTTTTGCAGCATTATTGTTTTACTTGATTGCAGTGCAGCATGTACATTCACATAGAGCAACACTTCCTTTAAGCACAGACCTTGTTCACAAATATCTAGGCTGAGAACAGACATGATTTGTGATGTCCATCTAGTATTTCTGTGAGTTATAACACAGAAATCCAATGTTAAATAATTACGTTACTTTTGATACCGTTATCTTTTTAATGATGCACTAGTTTTACATTAATTTGTTTACTTTGCTATTTCAATGCCATGTGCTCATGTAGTAGTAGTTACATCAGTATTAGTGTCCAGTCCCCTGACTGTATGTCCTTATGTTCCTTGTCTGCTGTGTTACCGGTGAACACATTTTCATGGAGAATGCTTTTTGTATGATTATTTGATACATCATATGTAAAGAAAACACTCAAAGTGTCGATGTCTGTCCATGGCATTTTGGGCACTCAAGCAGTATTAGTAAAATTGTTTATCAAACACTGAAAAAACATTTGTCTCATTGATCCTTTTGCTCAATACTCAGACTGGGTGCATGTTTTCAGCAAGACTGGCTGAACACAGTGAAAAGATCAATTGCGTGAGAAGATTAATGTTTCAAAAAATGAATGCACTTTTGAATGTTAAAATAGCACACAACACAATCTGCATACAGCAAAATCTGTATTTTTCTGTTACACTTGGCTTTTTCCCTCCAGCAGTTGCATGATACTCTGTGGAAAAACAGATACAGATACTTGCTTATGCCCTACATATGAAATTTCAAAACCACGAATGATGAATATATCTACAAATTTCACCTTTCTCTCAAAAGCTTTCGCCATTTCTTTCGCGCTTGAGCCGAACTGCGAACAGAAAGAAGACTGAATATTGTCCCTGATAGGACAGAAACACAAAGGTAATTTCACATTTTACAGTAGTCATTATTTTCAGAGGGGTCTGAAATATGTTATTGATTTCCCCATTCAAAACTGAGAGCTGTAGCATATTACCTCATTTTTAACAAGGCGGTCTGCGCCGTTCTCTAAAAGCAATTTGACAAGGTCTTCATGGTTGTTCAATACTGCAATCTAAAAAGGCAGACATCACGCCAGCTTCTTTAATGAGATCTCACATTGGAAACGTATTAAATGTTATGTCTTTTACCATTAGCGGCGTCTTTCCGTCCCTGTCCCTGACATTGACGTCGGCCCCGGCCCTGAGCAGGAGGGAGGCCACCTCAGCATTACCGGTGACTGCTGACACTCTCATGAGGGGCGTCCAGCCAGACACACTTTCTTTCACATCAACCTGAGAGACGGGGGATAACACATTTCCTATTCATCAACCAATCAATCAATCAATCAATATCAGACTTCATTCTTATTACCAATCTGTCTAGCAAAAACAAAGCCTACGCAAGACATTCAACAAAGCCTTTAGGGTTTGTTGAAATGACTTCTTACCTGACAGTTATCCTCTATCATGTGTTGGATGACAGGTAGATGACTGCCATCTACAGCCCAGTGGAGGGCGGTGCATCCAGCTTTGTCCCGGGACGTCCACAAAGCCCCAGACTGTCTGAGGTACCTCACAATGTCCAGGTGGCCACAGAAGCAGGCCAACATCAGGCTGTCCACACACAGAGACAAACATCACATTACCAAATTAAAATGTACAAATGGGTATTATAGCACTGAGGAAGGGTTACAAAACATGCTTATACCTGTCTTTCCCACTACTGTTCTTCATGTTCACCTCTGCTCCATTCTGCACCAGTATATCAACCAAACTAAAACGGGAGTGCGGTTATTAGTCAGTTCAAAAGTGCGACCCCATTTTTTTTCAATATTCTAACCTATTGTCAGGATAATGCAATGATCAGTCTGAGTGCAGTGGTCTCTTTATGATATTTACAGTGTCTTTATGATATTTACCTGTAAAATCCTCTCATTGCTGCCACCATCAGAGGGGTGAAGCCCAATTGGTCTGGAACATTGACATCTATAGTGCTATCAAGAAGAGGGCAAAAACGGGAAATCACTTCCCCTTCACTTGGAATATGCTAGTTATAAGCCAACATGAAAGATAAATCCTCTCATGGTATTATACATTATGATGAACTGGGAGAAGAGTCGCAGACAGGCTTACTCCATGCCTAGAATTCTAGTCAGCTCATCTTCATTGTTGAAGCTGACAGCCTGATGCAGGTTTTTCCCGTTTAGTGGTTCCTCTGGAAAAAAAAAAGCAATGCCACACAGTATTGTCCAAAGAGATAGTGTTGAGGTATTAGAGACTGACTCGATTGAAATTAACATTTACAGTCCATCATCATGTAGGGGATGCATACTTGTAGTCCAAATAGATATCTCTTGGCCGTAGACTATTTCTCCTGTAAGATGGCAAGTCTTCAGTCTGAATCTATACAAGGTGTTTGGCTCTAGCCCTTCCACTGTGAACTTTGTTCCATATCCACTTGAAACAAGAAGAAAACAGAATCATTATCAATGCTGTCATGATACTGCCAGAAACACTTGGACTGTTATATAAAAGAGTCACTGGGCTTATGTTTTACTCACACATAGATAGTTAGAATTGCGTGTTTTTTCGGGTCCTTCTCCTCCAGAGTGAACAGGGTCCAGGTTTCAGGAGGTCCCAGGCGGGCCGCGTTCTCCTTACTGTCCCAGCTCAGTTCTATAGTATGGTGGTTCACTCTCCCGACCACTAGAGCACCTGTGGGGTTGAGTGGGTGAGCTGTTAACCAGTTTCACTCATTTCTCTCCAGTTGTATCAGAGAGCCACTAGAGGGCATAGCTGAGCAAACAAGGAAGTGTTTCAGGATCATTTGGAGTGCTGAGGGTTTGACTGATGGACCACAGTTAACTTACTCATGTAAATACAAGACAGGTGCATAATCTTAATACCTACCTGCACTAATGTCTTACAGAACATACAGTTAAGCAAAGTTATACATCTCAAGCATGCACTTCTCATACATTTCTCATTTTTGAAACACATAACTGTGTCTATACCATTGCACTAACACCCACTTTCAGGAGTACCACTTTATGCAACATTTAAATGAACATTTAGTTCAAAACTGAGTTTCTATCGGCTAAGCATTACCAGATGAAATATGAAACCATATGACATGGTTACTCTTGCTGGTTGAGATGGCTCACAAGATATTACATCAACTCATCCCATTACATAAATGCCCTTAAGCCCTGGTGCTTTAAAAGTCCTATGAAATAATGCAACAGGTAAAATGTACATCCTCACCCAGGATGGTTTCATGATTACACTGCTATTGTTAAGAGTGGTGAGAGGATAGCGCACTTGATATCTGAGACCAAGGCGCTCAATCAATGACCCTCTATAAATAGGCTGAAATATAAAATGTTGCTTTCCTTTCGTATAGGCTACTTACATCCAATATTATCTATGGAGGTATTAACAATCTTAGTAACATATATTAAACTCTAGATTTGACTCATTACAACTATTTTGTTGCAACAGAATCTGGTTGTCTTTCACATGGAGGTGTAAGTAACGTCGCACTGCCTGGCAAAGGGCGTATATGTCTGATAAACTGGTGCCTTTTTGAAACACTGGAGCCTTACCAGGAACAAAGGAACAGATCATATTAAGTTCAACAGAATAGCCTACTCATCTAGTCTCTGAAAATCATATCTTGGAAAAAAAAAAAAAAGACAAATTCACAGTAGTCTACCTTGGCTCTCCATTGCAGATTGCATCATTCCATGTTGCTTTTCAACTTCCATTCCTGTGTTCCACAGCAGCTTCCTCTCTGTGTCCAGCATACAGTCCAGTGTTTTAGTTGATTGTTGCTATAGGAACAGGTGGACAGTCGACATGTGCAAACTTTCACTTGAGCAAACAATACAGCCAGGCTCCTCACCGCGTTGGGCTCGTTACTTAAAAAATAATTAATTAGTCGTTATTCATTTCAGAAGTAGCATAATGTGGGCTAATTACTTTAATTACTCAGTAAGAGCAGTAATTATTTGCACTACTCGTTATAGCTTAGTTTTAACCTACTTTTCTCTAGGCTACCCCTCATATTGGCGATTGCATCCTATCACTATATTCCAGCGGTGGTGTCCGATGTTCTTGTCATCATTTAGCTCAATAAAATCAGTGGGATCAATCAAAGTGGGACTACTTCCACCCAGAGAAAGTAAACTTTTCTGCTATTACTATCGGCCTACTTTAGCACAGGGTGAGAGGAAGACGACTAATTATGAGGAAAGTTAATAGTGGGTCCGATTTTTGGATAATTCAACTTCAATCTGATATTTGACGAGGTAATAACAAAAGCAGTCTTACTTGTTTTTTTTAATTTGTAGCCTAAATGTAATATCGTTACTGAAACTGAAATAGTAATCCGTTACTGGTAAAAAAAAAAAAAAAAAAAAAAGTAACGCGTTACTGATTAATACGTTCCCACCCAACACTGGTGCAAGGAGATTCCTGTTAAAGATGATCTATTCCCTGAAAATCGTCTATTCCTTGCACTGGTGGGGATATCCTCACTTGCTCACGCATGATTATTACACTTAGCCTACTAATTTCTAAATATACTTTTACTCTCTTCTCGTAGGGTGTAACTAGATTGCCGGGAGATTATGATTAGATCAGTGCTCAACTATATGCAAATCAATACACGTGTGGAGCCACGCCGCTCATAATTACGCACCGCTGCGCCCTGCGCTCCAACCAACCCGGAACGGGAGAAACTAAACTCCGAACTTCACAAACTACTTTAATGAGACGAAATACTGTTAATAGATAAGTTTAGCTGTCGCATTTTAGCAGCTGGGCAGTTAAGACCGATTTGCGGGTCATTCGGGATTGGAAATTCATAAACTGCGTTTAGGATAGTAGGATATGTTGTATCGAATTATAAAGGCTGAATGGAAACGCGACTAATTATCTTTTCATTTTTTGCAATGTTTAAAAACGTCGTTCAAAATTCGCTTGACATCTGGATGGACACACACTGTAGCTGAAGCGTTGCCAAAAACCTTTTGCGCTCTCGTCCGGATTTCCAGATATACGTGTCATGTCGGAGGAAAATAATTTAACAGAGCAAGACGTTCTCCCTGAAAGCGCAGGATGTCCTGGGGAAGATGCGTTTGGCTTTGGAGACGATCTGGAATTAAATCAATTTGATGGATTGCCCTTTTCCTCCCGTTACTACAAATTACTAAAAGAGAGGAAGGCTCTGTCAGTATGGAAGGTCAGGTGCGAATTTGTGGATGTTTTGGTGAACAACCAACTTGTTATTGTGTCTGGAACGGCAAAGACTGGGAAAAGTACACAGGTGAGATTGAGTGTTCATTTCTTGTCAGGATAATGGATCTACATCTAGGCTCAGTGTAAGAAAAGGTTTAATTAAAGAAAAAAAGAATAAAGATGTAAAGGTGTTTCATAATGGGTATATTCACTGCATTTGCTCATTCTAGAGCGTTCAGTTCTTGAGGGGTGTGAAGCTCAATGGGATGGCCAGCCTCCTCATCTAAACATAGCAACATGGAACCTGATATTGGAGCTTCTTTTCGGAGCTTGGGGCTGCAAACTTTAAGAATAGAGCCGCTCCCTATCTCTCTGTTCAGTGACATTTTGACTGGCTTCAGATTGGACCCAAATACCACTGCATAACCCAATTTGTATGGCCTGCTGCAGTTTGTTGTTCACATTCCAGCACTCTGGCTATTCAGTCAACAAATAAACTGAAGGGTTGAGTGGCCAGCCTCTCTTGATTTGATTTAAATGTGAAGCACATGCTTTATGATAGTTTTGTCAAAGATTGCCATTATATAGTGTATATCAGCTAAAAAGCACTACTTCTCTAGAGTTTTGACTCCTCTGAAAGACACTGAATAAACTCTAAAGGTGCTGGTTGCATCATGCAGTAAATATTCCCCGTCCCCACAGTGGGATGTGTGAGCCTGTGTGAACAGGCTGCCCCGCTCAGCAGATGCTGTTGTGTCCCTGTGTGAGGCTGTCCAAGCTTCAGCGGGCCCGCTTGCCTGACAGCCAGGCAGGACAAAGGCTCCAGCATGGGTGTTAGGGGACCTCATGCTGCTAAGCCCTGATCCGCTGGAGCCGCCGCATGCTGCCAAAGCAATTTTGCATCATGAGCGATAATACCGTAGGATATCCCCTGTCACTGTTTGTTGCGCTGTGTGTTTACACTTAAAAGCTATTGGCGCAATCCTGAGAGGATCCTCTCCATTGACTCCCAAGTTGTTGTGACAGGGTGCTTAGAAAATGCTCCACTGTTTGTCAGAAATGGCACACTGTTTATGTTTGATAAAAAAGCATATTTTACTCTCAAGTCATGTTAGGCGAACAGAGTTTCGGTGACTAATGTTCTGTGTTTCAGATTCCTCAGTGGTGTGCCGAGTTCTGTCTGTCTGCCCAGTACCAGCATGGCATGGTGGTGTGCACCCAGATCCACAGGCAGCAGGCGGTCGATCTGGCCTTGCGCGTGGCCGATGAAATGGACGTCAACATCGGCCACGAAGTGGGCTACACCATCCCCCTGGAGACCTGCTGCTCCGCCGACACGGTGCTGAGGTCTGTTCGCCTGCTCCACACGTGCCTGCGAAACTGCTGAGTGGCTACATAATTGCGGCGTGAAACCACACCGAAGTCGACCGCAGCACCGCACTCGAATCGCATTTTTATCTCATCCACACACTACCTCTGCTGCACTTATCTTCTCCCTGCCTTCGCTCCTCACTCATGCATGAAGGCACATTGCTGGCGCTTCCCACACAGACCCCCTGTGAAGGTGCTGCCTCAATGAAGATAAAGTGCTGTGTGTGTGTGTGTGTGTGTGTGTGTGTGTGTGTGTGTGTGTGTGTGTGTGTGTGTGTGTGTGTGTGTGTGTGTGTGTGTGTTGCAGCCTACAGTAACCGTGATAATGTATAGGGCACTGGAGCCTATGCTTCTCTTTTGCATATAAGTGGGCCACATTCAAGTCGAAGACAATTAGGCTTGACACACTGCCTGAGATCACAACAAGAAGTGTTATCTATCAGTGTGAGAGCAACACCAGCACCGCTTTAGATTGATGAACTCTTAATGCACAGTACACGTTTGTGTATATTGCATCCTTCATATCCTGTGTCTTGACAATTCAAGGCTGGGTGATGCATTGCATGCAACATATATTTTCATTTTTCCAATCAGTGCATGGAATGAACACTCATAGGCCAATGCCACTTCTCGCACATTGCATCTTACACTGCCTATCCCCATAAAAGTGTATTCACTGGTTATATGCTGCATGAATTTTGACTGGAAAACCTCAAGCACTTCCATCATATTCCACTATAACCCTCCTAATGACCTCATCACAGGTACTGCACTGACGATATGCTGCTGAGAGAGATGATGTCGGACCCTCTGCTGGAGCACTACGGGGCCATCGTCATCGACCAGGCCCACGAGCGGACAGTAAGCACCGACATACTACTGGGCCTCCTCAAGGACATCCTGCTGCAGAGGCCGGAGCTCAGGGTGGTGGTCCTCGCCGTCCCGCCCGTGACGGACAAGCTGCTGGGCCACTACGGCAGCGTCCCGCTCGTGGGCCTGGAGACCCCGTGTCCGGCCGAGGTGGTCTACAGCAACAGCAGCCACAAAGACTACTTCTACTCGGCGTTGAGGCTGGTGCTGGAGATCCATCGCACCAAAGAGGAGGGAGATATCGCCGTGTTCTTTGCCTCAGCACAGGTGAGAGACGGTTGAGATATTTGATGAGGGGTTTCATAACTGCTGGTTGCTCATGGTTTATATACTTGACATTATTTATTCTATTGCTGTTTGGAAATACCCCCCCCTGTCTGTTTTGTGTGCTTACTTGTCATAGAGTGCTGGCGTAGAAAATGGATACTGCTCCCTGTCACTGAGAGTTTTTTGCTGCTTTTAGCTGATCATGTTAGCCTGACAGGAGGCACGCTCTGTTGTGATGACAGTGACAGTGTGGTTTTTCTTTTTAAAGAGCTGTTGTCTGTCTCTCTGTGCATGACAATGGACTCTGGAAGCTTGCCAATAGGACTGCTCATTCAGCCATTTCATTGATGTTAGGTGGCAGATGTGTTAAGAATTCTTGGATATGCTTTAAAGTGGAACAAATAATAGTAGAGCCTTCTATGATGGAGCAAACAATAGACATTAATGGACACGATGATATCCAGATTTGGTTATTCAGAACTTGGAATGAAAATGGCAGTTATCAGTCATATTAATGGTTGTTGGTTTAAAAAAAAAAAAGACTGGGGTAGCAAGGAGCTTGAAGTTCACAGCTGTGTATCTCTGAAGTCCGTGGATGGTATCAATTTATCAAATAAGATCATCATGAAAATTGTTTGTTCCTGCCATATGGGAGAGGGCGCACAAAATTGATGGCACAAAATCAATCTTTCCAGCTGACTAAAGTTGGCAACTCTGTCTAGCGTTTGAGAGCAGTGCAATCCATAAGGCTGTCAAATGTCAAGCCCACATACCATTAACCTTTAAGGAAAACACATTTCTTCCACAGGAGGTTGATTGTGCCCACAGTATCCTCCAGAGAGAGGGCACCAGGCTGGGGGCGGAGCTGGGCCAGATGGTGCCTGTGGTCCTGAGCCTAGGCCAAGGAGGGCTACAGCCGAACCTGGGCGAGGAACCAGGCTCCAGGAGGTCCAGAAGGGTCTTCCTCTCTGCCCCGCGGGGGGAGGATATGCTGTGGGCCATAGACTCTGTCAACTTTGTCATCGACACGGGAGTAGAGAAAAGATTTGTAAGTTATGATTTCCAACAAATCATTTGCATCTTATGTAGAATGAGGGATATGCTAATATTAAGTTGCATTTTGCACTTTCTAGGTGTACAATCCAAGGATAAGGGCTAATTCGGAGGTGCTTCGACCAATCAGTAGATGTCAAGCAGACATACGTAAGCAGCTGTCTGGACCAACAGGTATGGACAGTCTGTCAATACTTACTCATGATAGCTTGACAGCACTTAAATCAATTGAAAAGGGTAAATGGTTTCTTTCTGATTAGTCAAACTCAAAAATGGTATAACATCCTGGAATTTTGTGTGCTAATGCTGGAGGAAAAACTTGTTACTGAATCTTACCAACATCAGTATACTGAAACATCCTACTGATCAGAGTTCAGTTTTTGAAAATGCCAGTTGTTTGGTCTTCTCTGAGGTTGACATGAGATATGCGGGTGAGTTAACTTGGGAGAGCAGCTGCTGGTTTTAATGAGAAGCTGAGAGGACGAAGTGGATTCAAGTGCTGTTCACCTCTCTAGCATCACTTAATCAATTAACTCCATGCAAAAACCACTGAGCGCATCAGCTTTTTGCCTCGGTGAATTTAGTTTCTGTTGTCTGTTTTTTTCCCAGGTAAATGCTTCTGCCTGTATCCAGAGGAGAGACCGCTTCCCGCAGAGAGCTCCCCGCAGATCTTGGGGTCCAACATTACGCCCACAGTCCTTTTCCTCAAGAGGATGGAGATAGCCGGCCTGGGACACTGTGATTTCATTGACAGGCCAGGTTAGTAGTCAAACAACCGCACTGTGAGCTGTGGTGGAAATTGGACGAAGAAATTACCTTTTTTTCTTCCTGGGACATTGGCTCCCACAGACGGTATCTCACTCCCACCCTAAAACAGAGAGGTGTATGTGGGAGGTATTTTTTTTTTGGCCAGGGGAAGTACAGATGGATCTACATGCGCAGCGCCCGGCCGAGCTGTTTGGGCCCAGTCAGCCATGCTTTAGCCGAGCTGACAGGACCCTGCTACTAACCATTGTCTGTGCTCTGACCCGCCCTAGCATGGACAGAACAGAACAGGCTAAAAGAGGCCAGCTCATTAGCGATTATACAATATGTCTCGTTAGGGCAGCGCCAGCCTGGTACAATGAAGAGGAAGTGTACAGGCCAAATGTACTGTAATACATCTCTACATTCTTGCAGAACCTTGCACGCATGTTACTTGCCTTGTGTGTGTGTATCTATTTTGTTTTCATGTTCAAGAGTAGTATGAAAAGCTGAAGTGTGAGTGATGCAGAAAAAATGAAATGTGTTAATGATTTGTTTTCTTTGCTAAATGGTTCTAAGTTGTAAATCTATGGGTGCCAAATGCCAGAGGAGAGAATGTGACATTGGATTCTTATTCTTTATTCAATTTATGGAATTTATGTATCGGATTTTTCCCTACATTAAAAACAAACAAACTGGGACCTCTTAACACACACTCACACTGTGTCTTTCATCCGTGCAGATCCCGAGGGTCTCATGCAGGCTTTGGAGGAGCTGGATTACCTTGCAGCTTTGGATAATGATGGCAACTTGTCTGAGATTGGCATCATCATCTCCGAATTCCCTTTGGACCCTCAGATGGCCAAAGCTCTGCTAGCATCCTGCGAGTTTGACTGTGTGAATGAGATGTTGACCATCGCAGCTATGCTATCAGGTGTGTATGTACACGCTGCTAAAGTTCAGTTTTTAATTCATTCCATTTCTCAGAATGAGGTTTATTATTGCCTCTCCTAACCTTTTGAATTTATCGGAGTGAAAATCCTTTTAACCAGTTCTTAGATTCACCATATGGATGTTGTCTTGGTAGTTTGTCTGCAGATGCACAAAGCTGCAGTTTCTCCCAGACACTGAACCAGATGGCCTTTGGTGAGAGTGGCTTGCTCCAGCGACTGTTGACCCCATTGATTCCCTGTGTTTTAGCGCCAAGCTGCTTCCTGGAGCCACCTGCTGGCATGGTCCATGAGGCAGTCCAGTGTCACAGAAAGTTTCAGCACCCTGAAGGCGATCACTTTTCCCTCATAAACATCTACAACGCCTTCAAACAAAGCCAGAGAGAGCCATGTAAGTTACAGTCCTGCCACTGAAATGGTACATTTTTAAACCTGCTATAGTTTGACACACTCACCCTGATGCATTCTGACTGCAGTGATACTCAATCTGTTTGCAAATGAAGCCTTTACATTGTTTGTTACATATAACCTAGTATCATCATACCAGTAGGGAAAACATAATAAGAGATACTGGACAAGATTGTATTGCAGGGAACCCTAACCCTAAAAAAAACATGAGCATTTTGATAATTTAGCTCCTGGCCTCATGATGTCTTCAAGAGCAATCAACCTTTTGATGTTTGCCATTTTGACGCATCTTTTTGCTGGTGAAATGGCAAAGGTTGTAAGGTTAAAGTAAATCATGCTACCCATGGATTAATAATTTGTAAACCATCATGCTTTTCTTCCTTCCAGTTAAAACTAGATATTTTGTAGTCATGAATTAAAAAATGAAATCAACAGAAACTGCTCATTAAAACATTTTTTTTTTATTAAATGCTGACTCGTGGAACCCTTCCAGCTTCCATCTTTTTGTGTAGAATTCAGATAACACTAGGGATGATAAGGAAATGTGCTCTATACTGTGGCCAGAAGCTTATGTTTGAACTTCAATAAAGTTATGTAATATTCATTGCTTTTTTTTTTTTTTTTTCTGTGCAAAATGTCAAGGCGCACCTGAGCTCGACCAGAACACTGCTTTATTGTATGATGCGTGTTATTTTCCCAGACTTCAGTGCTGACAAGTGGTGCCGGGACTATTTCCTGGATCACACGGCCCTGAAGACAGCTGATGCCATCAGGTCAGAGCTGACTGACATCCTGAACAGGATTGAGCTTCCCGTCTCTGAACCCTCCTTTGGAACCAAGACCAACACCCACAACATCAAAAAAGCGCTGCTGGCTGGGTTCTTTATGCAAGTATGTGGAAGTCGGTGAATGCCATAGATGATGCCATTCACAGTACAGTGCCTCTATACAGAGATTCTCCTGCCAGCTCACTGTTGTATTTCCCTATTTGTAGATCGCTCGAGATGTGGACGGATCAGGGAATTACTTCATGCTGACACACAAGCACGTGGCCCAGATGCACCCGTTCTCCAGCTACGGGACCAAGTCTCACAAGCTGGGTCTGCCGGAGTGGGTTGTTTTCCATGAGTACACCCTGTCAGAGAACAACTGCATGAGAACCGTCTCGGAAATTTCCCCTCAAGTGTGAGTCTGGGTTCTAAACCCTCTTTTTAATCTCACTTTCAGATATGCCAACTGAGCCAGCAGATTATAGTTGAGTTCACAGGGTTTATGTTGTCTGGTATTGCTATGATAAAAAGATAAACATGTTTTTGTTGTTTCAAGACTGGGCAATGTGACCACACGTAAATTTTTTTTAATCCTCTTAATCTCCAAAAAAGTGGATTTAGGATCTACTGTGGGGTGTTTTTGTCAAACAAATGGTTAAGTATTAATTGTACTGGTACTTGTATTTTCTCTTTCTTATTTCTCGAAAAAATATGACTGTGTTTTGTCTTCCTAGATTCATTCAAATGGCACCACAGTACTTCTTCTACAATCTGCCCCCTAGTGAGAGCAAAGACATACTGCAGAACATCTTGGACCGAGACGGATCTAGAAATTGCAAAGACAAGAAACAGAGGGCCCCGACAATCAGCAACGATGCCAACAAAGACTGTGCAGTGGCTGTGCCATCTTATGACAGATGTGTGATTCAATGAACCGGTATCATAAATATGAAAATCTGGGCTTTTATCTATTGCCAAATGGATGTGCTTGTACAGTGTTCATAACTAGCCTGTTTATTATGTAGTGCAAACCAGAGACTCTAGCGTCAATTTATTACATGGCTGTAAGCTTTTTTTGGTGTAGATAGTCATGTGTAGACAGAGTTTACGGTTTACCACATCTACACTGTCATGACACAACACACTGAGTGAAAAGGGTTAGATGTGTGACTAGGCAGCTCTGACCTTGGGAGGTTCTGAGGATTCCAGTATAGTGGGTAGTCTCCGTCACATGCTGCCCTTTTGGGTCGGTGATAAGACTTTTGAGATGGATGTTGTCTGACGTGTTGACATGTTGCAAGATGTAACAAGCAAACCAAGGTCAGATCATCCCATGGTGTTGCAAGAAAAGAAGTGTAGACTCAGAAAATGAAACCTTGTGCCGTTTAGCCCTTTTCTGTGAAGGCTAGCTTCTGAAAAAGTTCAAGTTGTCTTGTGTCTGTTTGTCTCTTCTATCTCTGCTCTAGTCTCTGCAGCGACGCTGTCCTTTTGGGATCTGCTGGTATCATATTGGCTGTTTAGATCGTTACACTTTAATGAGCAGCAGAGAGGCTGGTCTGGAGACTGAGGGATGTTGTGCTATTCATTGAAGGAGGGAAAAACAGGACCAAAGCATTCAAATGTGGACAGAACAGGGGAGATGCAGATGCAAAAAGATGGAGACGATCAGTTTAGCCCTTTGCTGCATGTACAAGCTGCTGAAGAAGTCATTTGTCACCCACTTTTTCTCTCATCTCCTCTTCACGCTGTCCTTTTGGAGGTGTTGGTGTCATGCTTGCTTCAGGTTGATGTCCTTTGTATCGTGAGAAGCTGGATTGAGACTGAAGGATGTTGTCTTGAGTTGACATGATACCAGATCTAGAAAGCAAACCATTGTCAAATTATGCAAATGTGCCATGCATTTACCAATCACCAGTAGCCCAAGAGCTACACAAATCCTTCAGTAGAAATATCTTGTTAGAAATGTCCTCCATTCATATTTCTAGTGTATGTACTTATGGAACACCACTTCATTCTTAGTCCTGAACAGACAAATTTGTGAAAAGCAACTTCTACCAAAGCTAGTAAATACTCCCAATGACATTAAGAAAAAGCTGGAGCTGCTCCATAGACAGTGTAGACCCACAAAATGTTAACTTTCCTAGCAATGGGTGTTTTATTGTGTTGGAGTGTTATCACTGGATAAGTTTACATGGAACCACTTAACATTGTTTTTCTACTTGTTTCCCTTGCTGCTTTTTCTCATTCGATTGGGTCAGTTGAGGAGCAGGGTTGGATGGTGCCATTGATCTGTATTGAAACCCCCTGAAACCTAGACCCTTGTTAGGTTTACTTCTCTGTACTGTGCTACTTGAAGGGGAACACCACTCTCTACGAATTTATAATCCTATAGCCCAGGATGGTTTTATCTGTATTTGAATATGAAAAAAATCTGAACCTGAAAATATACCCTCATCATCCAGGCTACTGCCACTTTCTCCATCCATCCTTGTTCATGCTGTACAGCTGGACATGGGAGACTATGTTAAATAGATTTCACCATCTTTGGAAACAGGAATAATATTTGAATGCTGAGAATCTGCGGTTGCCCCTTTAGTGCCTTACTATTCAGTAATTGGCTTAACAGACAAATGCCCCTCCATCCCTCCTGCACCTGCTCCGAGACTGGATTCGCCTGACTCATCTGTATTAGCATGGTCTGTTTAATCACATTTAATCACAAGAGACACAAAATGAAATGTTATGTTTAATTGTATTGTTTTATAACCTTGTTATATAGAAAATTCTTTGTGCAGAAAACATGACTATTTAATGTAATGTTATGTTTAGACAAATTCATGTTCTGATCTACCACAATTGTAAATATATTTTTTTTGCAGTATTAACAGGGTCTCAGGTGATTTTCTTTCAAATCGTGTCTGAGGTGTATCAGGAATTTTTAAAAACTGGAGCAAAAGCATCTTAAAAAACCACTGACATAGGAAACCATTGCCACACACAGCTTATACATGGTTTACCAGTGATTTACGATAACCGTATTACTGTAACTAATGACGGAATCCTAAACCATTTCTTTGAGTCTTTTCTGAGTGTATTGAACCATTTCCACGAGTCCACTGGTCTCGAGTGTGTGCACACGGTCTGAATTTATTCTGAGGTTCACACAGTGAGGTATTCTTTGAGTTTGTCCATGATGGCAGGCATTCTGTCTGCTGGGATCAGCATCACCGTCCTGAACGGCTTCATGGGCACGTCGTCGAACGACCACCTGCCGCTCAGACAGGAGTCCGCCTCTTCCTGGACGGAGTAGTGGAACTTCATGGTGGCTTGCTGCAAAGAGGACACAGAGGGTTGTTCAGAGACTCTGAAAAACTGAATTAAAAGCAAGTAACATGAATTCTGAAGAAAAAGAAAATTCTAGATGTCACTGGAGCTGTGGGCAAAACAATGACACACTCATGCCCATAAATTGAGCTCCTTATGTATTTTGGACAGTGACAAATGTTTTAGATCGGCACTACTTTGGATGTGGAAAACATGGATGTTTTACTTTGAGGCTATTTTCTGAATTATCAGATGACAAATTAAAGTAGTACAACTGTTTTTAACATGGTCATTTCATATCTAAAGTAATATACAACTAAAACGTACAGTGTCACAATGTCTCTGTCCAAATACCTATGGAGCTCATTGTATATTCCCTGTTGCTCCGTTAACATTACAGACTTTGCTTGATTTACGCTTTTCCACATGATTATACCTCATAGAAGAACTCCTCCTCTGCATTGACGAACATCAGCTCGTCTTTGGGAGCTCCTCCTCTGGCCGGGATGCTCTTGGTTGCCTCTTTACAGGTCTTGCTGATCATCAGGCAGTAGTGACACTTCCCACTGGGCTTATTTGTCCTCTGAGCTTCTGCTATTTCCTCCCTGGAAAATAGAATAACATTCAGTTTCTCTTTCTGCACACTAAAAGACTGCTTTACTTCTGACAATGACTGAGGATGTTTCATATTGTTCTATTCAAACCTCTGAGATACTAGAGAGGCATTTTCATATAGTTAACCCATCTTATAATTTTTTATAGCACAATCAAGTCAACTATCCATTTCAGTCAACAACAGAGCTACAAGCAACAATTAGCTCAAGAGTCGAAACAAACCAGTTCAGACAGGGAACCGAGGCAAATGCAATTCACACTAATCGCCCTGATTAGAAGGGTTCATCCACAGTGCCACTCCCAGGATGCAATGGTGCGTTTGACACAAAGGGGTAGAACATCCTATAGAACTCCGGTCATTTGAGAGGCTTATAGCCTCAGAGACAGTATAGCCCCCGGGTGGCAGTGTTCCTTTGCTTTCATTCACCAGTGGTAACCACCTTACTGCTGAAAAGTCTCTCACTGCAAAACCCTATGTAGCCTGGTCAGTGGCCCCACAAACAACAAATACAGCTTCTTAATGTTATCACACTAAATCCATAATAAATTTCTGTTACTGCAAACTATGTGCACAGTTATACGGAAGATCCTGTGTCTCGAGCATGTTGAGATGCAATTGATTAGACGTGGTTATTGAATGTACTGATAGAACATACATTTTAATTCTGACAAAATCATGAAAACTTCACAGAGAACTAATAAAAAATGTGGCAAAATTTGGATTATAGTTCACGAATGCATCATCACCGCACAAGTAAACACAATGGTGCAGTAACAACAGATTATCTCATTTGAAATGAATGAACTTGTATTGGAGAACAACAGATTCCACGTGTTAAATGCGATCCCGACCAAAGTATAACTGAGACTGGGAACCAGTCTACTTCCTGGGCTAAAACAGGGTCCAGAATGAAATATGGTCTTATAGCTGCATTGCATTATGGTCTATTGAGGCTAATGTCGATGGAGGAATTTGTATCTCTGCCTCTGCTACAATGGATTTCTCCCTGTATGACTGTTCAACGTTGGTGCAAAGTTGATATTTTAGAGTTTCTACTATTCAATTCCATTGTAGCTGCACTGGAAATATCTTGACATAACGTCACATCATCTACGTTTGGCCAGTTATCAATGGGAAGAAAAAGAAAAATAGACCACCAAAAAACAAATTGGGCCCAGAAATGTAAGGTGCAATGCCTATAGCTGTATAACAGTGTTAACGTGTTTTAGGGTGGACTTTTCCTTTAAGGGAAACACTGCAGGTGGCAGGTGGGCAGGAGAGAGGACTCACTGGAGCTGTTTGTGTAGCGGCAGGGCGATCTGTGGAGGTACGTTGATGAAGCGCTCACTCAGCAGTAAGCCTACAGGCTTGCTGGTGTCGTTGAGGATCTGCTCTAGCTGTTCTGTCACGCTGTGGGGACAGCTCTTCTCACACTGGTCCACGATCAGCTCCTTCACCTCCTCCACACACTGGACACCCTGCCAACAGCATCAGTTACACACACACAATGACAAAAAAAGTTAGTCTGACATGTATTAATTTCATACAAACAGTTCCAGACCCTACTGATTGATAGCTGATTAGACAGAGGTTGGTGTGTGTGTGTGTGTGTGTGTGTGCGTGTGTGTGTGTGTGTGTGTTAGGGATGCTACCTTTCTCTCTGTGAGGTTCAGCATGCTGATGAAACCAAACACTTCATCTGTGTTGTCCTCGTCGTCACTGTCCTCCGGCACCTCTGCTTGCTGGAGCAAAATGAAGGGACAGTTGGATAAGTGATAAAACTGGCACTGCTGAGAAGTCATCTGTAATTATAAGACTAGATTGAATACAAAGTCAGCAGTAGAGTGCTATAAGTAACTCACCCTGATGACGCTCCCGACATGATTCTGTTGAATGATGATGTCTGTCATCTCTGATGTGTTTACATGGGCCTTCAGGAAGAGCTGTATCCAAACAAAACACAAGTGAGGTAATGAGTGACCATCCTGATAGATATTAAACAGCATGCCTACAAGACTGAAATAAAAACATCAGTAATGTTCCAAACCTGTTGTAGAAGTTTCTTGACCCCATTGAAGTCGTTGTGTGAAATGGTATGGGCTTCAAAGTCCACGATGACCTCCTGATTGCGATACAATAAAACAAACATCGTTAACAGCAGTAACCCAATAATAACAGTAAATAGAGTTTCTGATGTCACGTTAATAAATGTAGCTTCCTGGTTAGCTGGTTCTAACATTAGCTGACAGCTGGGATAGCTAGCCAGCTAGCTATAGCTAGCGAGGCCATGCATACAAGGAAACAATATTTGGTCTCTTACTTCATTAATCTCCTCTTCGGACGCGTCGCTGTCCTCCTCCCCAGAATCGTCGTCGTGCTCCAGGTTCTCATCGGAGCTGTTCTCGCTTTCCTCGGGGTTTTCATGCAAACCCAGTGCTCGTTTCTTAGCTGAAGAAGCCATGCTGCAAACACCAACCACGCGTGTCAACCAAGGGGGCGGGGCAAGGGTTACAGTTAAGTCTCTGCAAGCTGAGAAACTGAAATACTGTAGCTGCCATTACGGCTCCAATTGTACACGACTACGGCAACCTTCGGAGCCATAATGTCGGCTTGTTTTCTGTCGACAAAACGGAATAAACCATTTCGATAAAAGGGAGTGCATTCATTTAGACTGTACAAAAAGGACCAACTTGACGTAAAATAGCTATTTGGATGAGATAGAATCATTATACGTGTAATAATTTTGCCATTATTTGTGAATAAAGTTCATACATTTGACTTTATGTCAGGCTAGTAAAATGTTATTAATATATCTCCCCTTCATGACCGTAGCTGCATTCGCCATGCACTCAGCTGTCGGAACAGCTCAAGGTACAGTATTTATGTACAATATTTTGTCTTTATCGGTCATATTTTGTCGATTTTATAGTATTGCATGTGGCGAGTAGGATCAATAAATCGATTAGCACTATTGAGTTGTGGGCAGGTTTTATTTAGAGGGGGCAGCAAATAGGGGAAATGCTGCAGCTCCCTTGCCTAGCTGTCACTTCCCTTTCTATTGTAAACAATAACACTTAGCAAGAAGCCATTAACCAAGCTTTACATTCATACATTAGGTTTTCAATCAGTAAAATGTACTACTCCTGCTCTCTATTTGGTCACCTAGCTATTGCAGTGGGGATTGGGATTAAATTATCATTACTTAGACAAAGAATAACTGTTAATCATGACTCAACAGCATTGTTATCAGCAGGCTGCATATGACAGTTGTAGGGTGTAGCTTAGCTTGATGTGCATTCACACCCTCTGTCCTCAGTGCATTTACATATTTGAATCCCTGACTGTATCCTTGACAGTGACATTCATACTCTATTCTGGTCTGCTCAGTCTGGTTCTGTTCTGTTCAACTGTTATTTTATTCCTCCAGTGTTTTTAAGACCTTTATCAAGATGCATGTGCTGCTTCTGAAAGAGCCAAGAGATGGAGATTCTGGACCTGATCCTTACATCAAGGTAGAGGCTCTTTCCTCTTATCCGACTGTATCTAATAGTACTCAGTTCAAATATGCATTGTCATCATGCACTTTTAATGCTTTGCAATTGAAAGCTCAGTTTGACAGGAGTTTGTCATATTGACTCCACAGGAGTTGGCGTCACATGGACATAAAGCAACCTTAATTCCTGTGCTGTCTTTTAAGTTTGTATCATTGAACACCTTGTCAGATAAGGTAAATTCTGTTTCAACACTATTAAATAGGCCTAAATATTTATATCATGGTCATAGATAATTGGTCAGATGTATGTTGTTTCAGTTGTTTCAGATATCCTCTCATTTCAGCTTTTCCAGCCAGACAAACATGAAGGTCTCGTTTTTACCAGTCCAAGAGCAGTGGAGGCTGTGAAGATGTGTTTAGAAGCAGAGGAAAGAAGGGAAGGTGAGAAGATACAAATGAACCACATTGGAAAAAATATGGCTTTAGCACATGTTTGGTTAAATATCTATAAATTCTGTGTGCTGCATTTCTTGACTATTGACTGAAAGTTGACACAATGGAGCTCTTTGCCCTGACAAACTCTATTTTGGCTAAACGTTATGTTTTGCATAATTATTTATTCAGAATGGAACAGCTCCGTAAAAGACAAATGGAACGCCAAGTCCATCTATGTGGTTGGGAAGGCAACTGCAGCACTAGGTGAGTTACTGTCCCATTTGAAAACATTTACATAATATCTCTTACACAGTCTCTCTTAAAGTTGTGTCTAAAATAGTTTTCTGTGCATTGAGCTACCCACAAACCTTTGCTACGTTAATGCTAATTGTAGCAGCGAGTGTGGCCGGCACCTGGAGATCACAGAGATGTGTGAAGTGATGTTACTGTCCTCAGTCACCTGGAAATAGGTTGTACACAAGTGACAGTTTGCTGTGATACACAACCAGCATATTAGGTCTTTAGAGAATGAGCAGGTGCAGCACCCTCCTGACGTGTGTGTTCACCCTCTGTCTTCCAGTACAGGGTGACAATTGGGCCTCTTTGTTGCCACTTCTTTATTAGTTTCTTATTGATTTATTACTTGCACAAAATTAGTTATTAGTATAATTGTTCTACAACATGTTACAAAAATGATTGCTCTATCATGACTTGATGTGAACATACATGTCTTGTTTATACTAATCCTTGTTATATGCATTGTGCTTTATTCTGTACAGTGCAAAATCTGGGTCTGAATCCTCTGGGCGAGGACACCGGGACAGCAGAGGTTCTCTCACGTCTTATCATTGAACGTACGACATGACTTTACGTTCTCAAATACAGTTTTGATGAATACAAAGTCTATTACTGACCTTATAACTAATACGACCTTATAACTCAATTCTCATCACAGGAGAGGACACAAATATTTTACCGCTTTTCTTCCCCTGTGGCTCGATCAAAAGAGAAGTCTTGCCCACGGCTTTGAGGGAAAATGGTAAGCATTTCCCTCTGTTGTGCCTGACGATTAAAATTCAAGGTGACAAAATTCCCACTGGGGTAATGCTAATTAAAAAATAGTAATTGTGCTACCTTTATCATTGCGGGGATCCGTTTCTTTGTTTCCAGGAGTGCCTCTAGAGACGCTGACTGTCTATCAAACGGCTGAACATCCGGATCTGGAGAAAAATCTAAAGAACTATTTCACAGAGCAGGTAAATACTACATTTCTACTTTGTAGAGAGTGCATTTATTTTCTTAACGTAGCAGCAGTCTACTCATTTCTGTGTGCATTCATAGGGAATTCCAGCCAGCATAGCTTTCTTCAGTCCATCGGGAGTGAAGTTTTGCCTAGAAGCGGTACGGAGGCTGTCAGGTGAACAGCTGACTCAGATAAAGGTAAAACTTCCACAGAGCCACACAAACGGAAAACTCCACTTATCAGGTTCTCAGTGCCTCTAAGAGTCACTTGTACCTTTTTGTGTCTCCAGTTTGCAGCCATAGGCCCCACTACAGAAGAGGCCATGACAGCAGAAGGCCTGTGTGTCAGCGGTACTGCAGAAAAGCCAACAGCTGAACACCTGGCTGCAGCGATAGCCAAGGCTCTACAGTAACCCAACATCCGCCTCAACTCTTGAGCCCATCCGCTGTCTCTTTTCCCTTTGTATATTCTGCACTATCTGTATGTACTGTCATTTGTCTGAGAGTTTTAATTTCCTGGTCTTTGTCACCACCTTTGTGTGTACACTGCAAGTATGTTTTCCTTTGTGGAAATATCTTATTGCTTTGGTTTTGCTTGTATTTGACATGGAATGAAATTTTTAAGTGAATATGAAGCCATTTGTTGGCCTGTTTATGTTTAGCTTGTTTGAGAAAGCTGATGTATAATTTATTTTTGGAAATAAATTTCAACTAGTGAGTTGATATGGAAGGTTTGGTCAGTGTTTATTCATTGTAAAACAATCAATGTTATAAAGATTTGATGCATGCAGCCTATTTGAAACAGGTGTTGGCAGGGGTCATGACTGTCCTAAACCTCTGTTATTGTCCAGATGAAAGTGAAGGCCCTCACCTCTCTGCATAAGTCAACAAGCATCCATTCATAGCCAGTAGAGCGTTTATAACACATCCACACAATTCAGCCAATTTCAGGAATTGTAGACAGTAAAGACAGTGAGAGAGGTTTACATTTCACACCAGGGTGAGGAGAGTGGGCTACCTCCAGAGAGTCGCACCTTGAGAGGGGCGTGGAGACACTCAGGATTTGCCTATAAAGCAGCGTGGCTTCCTGCTCGCCATAGTAAACCAACGCCACGATGCTGACTTTTATCCAGCTGATAATTTTCCTATTTTGGACGAGCATTAGCTCAGCTGATGCAGAGAAACTTTTCCACAGTCGGGATCATTCTGATGTGCAAATCCCTTCCTCTCACCAAGCTGGGCTTATAACAGACAAATACACAGCAGAGGTAAAAAGTTTATTCCTTTTTTCCAATTGCTTACTGTCTTTATTATGTACGCCTATACATCTATTAGTAGTTTTATTGTAGATTTTTGACACTAAATCTAATTTAAGCCATGTCTTGTTTAGTTATTTCTCTCTAGATATGGCTTTATCAAGTCAGTGAACTGGGATGAGATCCAGTTTGAAGATCCAGACACTTTCTTTAATGATGACTTCATAGGAGAAGACCTCCAAGTCAGCATTCAGGAGGGGGCCTCCGTGTCTCATTCAAGGGACGCTAAAGACGGTGATCAAGATGAGCGCAGCAGTTCATCTCAGAGCCAAGTCTTTATTTCAGCGCTCAGAGAGTTTCAGAAGGTGTCGGGCCTGCCTGTCACCGGCGTGTTTGATGATGCCACCAAGGTGGCTATGAACAAGCCAAGATGTGGAGTCCCTGACAAGGAGACAGAACCGAACACCCCTGTAGCACTTGAGAACACCATATCAAACAGTAATACCTCAAATGCTGAAAACACTCCCAGTGACACCTTTAATGAGACTATCAGTAACAACACAGAGAGTAATGTAATCAGTGACACTTCTTTTGGTACTGCTAACTCCTCTGAAGATGACAACATATTCAATTTTAACGACACAGACAGTGCAGGCATTTCCAATGGCACCGGCATGAATTACACAGAAGACTTTTACATATTTGATCACAGTTTGGATGCCGCCTCTCCAAACGGCTCACATGTTAACAACACGGGCAGTCAAGTGGCAAATGGCAGCGTGAACAAGCAGCAGAGCAGTGTGGTGCGGCGTAGGAAACGTCATCTCGCCACGCTTGTGTCCAAAAGCAGGCAGAGGAGAGATCTGAGCGAATGGGGTTACATGGCCTTCTCTAAGACGGTGCTGAAGTGGAGGCTGATAGGAGAAGGCTACAGCAGCCAGCTGTCTATCGAAGAGCAGAGGTACATCTTCAGGCTGGCCTTCAGGATGTGGAGTGAGGTGTCTCCGCTGGAGTTTGTGGAGGACACTCGTTCCCCACTGGAGGATATTGACATCAGGCTTGGCTTTGGGACAGGTAGGTCTGTAACAGCATATTTGAAACAAAAAAAAAATGTTAAGAAGAGATTTAATCTTCCATTAAATCTTAAAATCTTTTTGTCCAAGTGAAAAAATCTGATAATGCATTGGGATTATTTGACAATGTTTCAAGGATTTTCTTAAATAAAAAGAAGGAAAACCTTAAATTAAGGCCTATTACTCCACTTTAAGATAATGTCACTTGTTTCAACTTGATTTATAATGAAACAAGTGAAATAGTAAAATTATCTCACCCTGGTGGCACATCATCTCATTGAAGAAAAGTAAGATTTTAAAACTTAATATGGGCTACAAATCCTTGTAAAGTACAGTGTTTTATGTGGCCATTCACTCACTCACTCACTCGTTCACTTTAATTACTCAATCCACATTTTACAACTCATACTTGAGCGGAAAAAAATCTGTCGCAGCCTTGCAGCTCCGCCAAGGTGCATCAATCACAGTGAAATGAAAAAATGAAATCATCCAGCCAGTCTTGGAGAACAATAGACGAAGAGGCAAAGCTTTAATGTTAAAAACCAACATATTTCAGTTGTAATAGCCTTCATCAGGGTTCCCTATCACAACTGGCATGTGCTGGTTTTGAACATGAAAGCTTTGTCTGTCTTCTGATTTCATTTTTTCATTACTTATACTGGGACTTGTGTCGACTGACATACGAGGCTGCATGTCGATGTGGTTTTATTCAAATTAACAGAGAAGATCTTTGTTATCTCTGCACGCCACACAGGGAGACACCTGGGATGCAACCAGAGGTTTGATGGCACTGGTCGTGAATTCGCCCATGCGTGGTTCCTGGGAGACATTCACTTTGATGATGATGAACATTTCACTGCACCCAACGCCGGCAGTGGGATTAGCCTTCTCAAAGTAAGCATTAAAGGGATCCTTAGATGGTATAATGAATTGCAAAATTCCTCATAGGTTCCGTTACAGCTTGATTGTAACAACACTTTGATCCGCTATCTGCTAGGTGGCAGTTCATGAGATCGGCCATGTGTTGGGCCTCCCCCACATCTACAGACCCGGCTCCATCATGCAGCCCAGCTATCTGCCCCAGGAGGCTGGCTTTGAGATGGACTGGATGGACAGGAAAGCCATACAGCACCTTTATGGTACATGTGTAAAGCACCATCTAGTGGACACATACACACACTGGCACAGACACACACACACACCCACAGCGAAACATGTCCAATTTTTCTTCACTCTGGATCTTGACTGTGCTTGTGTTGAACACCAGGGGGCTGTAAGGGTCAGTTCAACACCGTGTTCGACTGGATCAGGAAGGAGAGGACGCCCTATGGGGAGGTGGTGATCCGCTTTAACACCTACTTCCTGAGGGACGGCTGGTACTGGCTATATGAGAACAGGAACAACCGAACACGTTTTGGAGATCCGGTTGCCGTGCAGATTGGCTGGCGTGGAATTCCTATGAATGGGGTGGATGCATATGTGCATGTGTGGTCCAGGAAAAGAGACACGGTCTACTTTTTCAAGGGTAATCATAAATAATAGTACATACACCAATATACACACATATATGTAATTCAACAGGGTACTGATTTTCATAAAATGGCTCTATTTGTGGACAGGTACTCAGTTCTGGAGGTATGATAATGAGAATGACCAGGCGTTCAGACAGGACCCAGAGGGACACCGGTACCCTAAGCTCATCTCTGAAGGTTTCCCAGGAGTGCCCAGTCCCATTGACACAGCTCTTTACGACAGGAGGGACGCACACATCTACTTCTTCAAAAGCACTCATGTAAGAATAGCATCCTTCCCTTCTCTTTGACACAGGATAACAGGGCAGATGCATAGAAAACAACTTTTATGTTTTTAAGTTGGTAGATTGTTAACACTAGAAAGTCAAATGGATTTTTGAGATCTAAGAAAAGGCCATCAAGCCACCGATTGAAGGGATTAAATATAATTATAACTACTACTTCCTTGCGTGAATCTAACAATATTGGTTTGTACAGAAAAGTGGATCTTAGAAAAGTCATGGAGGGACATTTTGAATGCAGCAGTTGATGCTGACTTGGCCTTTCTAATGTTAAATGTATCTGAGAGAATTAATTGCTCAGCATTATGGGGGAATGTATTCCATCTGAGCACTCGCTAGACTTTGTAGGCGATTTGAGAGCGAGATGTGAATTGATCATTTTTCTGTAAACGTGACTTTTCTAAGCAACTATCTGTTCGAACAGGTGTACGCATTTGATGTGGAAGCCAACAGCTTGGCAAGAGGCTTCCCCAAAAAAATCAGGGATGTTTTCCCTCCAGTGGCGAGTGGAGACCATCCAGATGGCAACGTCGACGCTGCCTACTTCTCCTACACCCACAATGCCATCTTTCTACTCAAGGGCACACGCTTCTGGCAGGTGGTGGGCAGCCGCGATCGCTGGCGCCGGCCCTTCCTGCCACGCAATGGCCTGCTGCCACACAAGGAGGTGGACCAGCACTGGTTCGACATCTGCAATGTTCATCCCACTGCCCTGAAAGTAACCCGCTGAGGAGGGTTACTGAGGCAGGGATTATCATGCTCTGCTGATTTGTACTGAAACGGCATACTGATTCATCTGTTGTTAACATAGTACATGTCCAACATAGTGAATCTGCTGTTTTGTTTTGTTGACTGTACTGTGCCTTGCTTCATTTAGTGTTTATCATATTAATTTGAAGATCTAAAAGACAAAAACAATAATAAATAATTTTGTTGGCTTATTTTCAATGAGGTGTTATTAATATGTCTGACAGCTCCCCTGCCTTTCTCTGTCTCTCAATTAGAGTTGCCAAGTGTATATTGGCATGGAAGCAATCCTAAAGGATCTCTCATTAGTACGTAGCTTAAAGTCGAGGCTCTGACTGAAATGATTAGGTGATTTTGAGCATGAGTAGGAATCAACTTCAATTTATTCATGGAATATTTACTTACCCGTTATACAGCAGAGAGCCGCTCCAGCCCAGCAGCAGGCCACAAGCCTAGCTTCACTCACACAGAAGTGCCAGCTAATACCAAGCCATTTTTAGCAATGATTCTTTGTTCAGCTGCTTTCTGTGGATGTGCTTGTTTGAGACTGTGTGCTATGGAGGAATTGCTATGCTTGCAAATGGCAAACAATGTTAGGATACTTCAATATGTGAAATAGATTCTGAATGAAATGGGGAATGCTTATACAAAACAGAAACATACACAGTGCTGTAGAACTTGCAGGTTGACATGAACGTGAAGTGACTTCTCATGTCTCTAAGGCAACACATCAAAATAGTTTATATAGGTTAGATAGAATAGACTTATATCTTTTGAAGAAACTTAAACATTTTTCTACAGAAAAAATAAGCTCATCATTTTTGAGAAATCTGAAAACCTATTTGCGGAATTAGATACTATAATGCATATAACAAAAACTGGAAAAAGTTTCAGAATAGTGAGAGTGGTTTATGGGTAAACTTGCCTGTTGTTGACTCGGAAAGCTTTTTTGTTTTTTGATACAATAGTTTTACAGCATAACACAAGAATTGCTGTTAAAATGGCCTTTTGTGAAGTATTTCACATATACTAAGTGGACTGTAGTATTATGTTGCTAAGAATACAAGCAGCAGAAATAATACTACATATTACTATCATGATAGTAATAGCCTACCCACAATAGCCTACAGTATTGTGTCTTAGCTCTATATTAACAAAATAATATCCAGTGCCTTGTATCCTGCCAACAGGATCTCAGGTCTCCTATCATCACCAGTGAAGAACAGGCGAGTCTGAGCGCTCCAAGACATACAGCCGGTTGTATCATTTATGTTATAGTAGCACTGGGGGTGTTGAAATGTTTTTCCTCTCCCCCCCAGAGAGCATGGAGAAACAACAGAAATTATCCTTATTCATCAAATGACAATTGGGGTGTTTTGACAAGCAGCACAAGCATTTCTGATGGTGTAAGCACAGTATATCATTTGGGCTATTGTACATATTAAATGAACACTCTGGGATTCGTTCCCATTCCTTTGTAAGGAACATAAGTAGAGCCAGCTGATGATTGATTTTCACTTATCTCTCTTTCTTGCAAGGGTTTGGGGCGCAATATGTTACTGGGAAGGAAACAAAATTATTGCCAGCTCCACTTGAGGCCCCATGATGAGGATGGAAGTGAGGATGTGGGTCCCATGGCCTTATCGTTCTTATTGGCTTGACTATCTGGGCAGCCAGGATCCAGAGAGCTTCCCTCTGAATCACCTGCAGAAGCTCAAATCCACAGCTGCCTCCCAGGCAAGAAAAAAACATGCCATGTGGTTTGGAAACCATGACACTGCCCCTGACAAAATGCCCCTCAGTGTATTACTTGTTGCAATTCATCCCTTGCAATCCAAGCTTTTGGGCAATTTGACTGAAAGAGGGAAAAAAAAGCCTGGAGGTGGTGGAAAACATAGATCCAGTGATATGTTTCTTTGAATTCCTTCTTCCTATGACAGGTTGAGTTAAAAATGTACACACTGTATCAATCAGGAAAGAAACCCATTGAAATTTAGATCGAAGCAAAGAGATTGAACAAGGGACGGGTCTTATTTCTTAATGCTGCTCCATTTTACCCTAATCATTTGAGCATGGTGCAAAGAAACAGACATTGATTCAGTAATCAATATGTTACTTGAGCACTCTCCTATTAATTCAGCTCATTTTAGGAGATTAAGCTCCTGGTGGGCCCCAGATAACTGGCGTTGTGCTCCAGGCGCTCCATAGGCTATATTAATAAATTGAAGTAGAAATCAATTACAAGCAAAGTAACAAAATGTCATGGTAAGTGGAGCTACAGAACAGGATGTCAGGGGAAAAATGTGATGAGTCTGCTCGCACATTTACTGAATGAACCTTTCTTTCTGTCAAGGCATTGCCAGCATACAAATAAATGCTCTTATTAATCTTCCTCTGTTGAAGATGTGCACTTGTTTTCCTGAGTCGATATTCTATGATGCTTTGTAATTTTCATGGTATATCTGGGATTTGAGTGAATAACTAGGAGTGGGAATAATTTCTGGCTTCATGGGTCAATGAAAGCCCACTCGTAAATTTGGCACCCTGAAATTTGGGATTAGCAGAATATTAAATGGCATATTATTCCTAATCATTCCAAGCAGTCACATTGGTTATGAAGTTGCTTGTGTATCTAATATACCATATGTTTGTCACTGTGGTACGTTGCTATGTGGGTGACTTCTCAGCAGGAATTATTGATAAGCTAAAATCAGACCGCATGCATGAGATGATGCAGTGCAATGAAGGGCTGTGATTTATTTGTTTTTCTCATTATGAAGCGGCGTGCATCTCCGGCACCCTGGAGTTCCCCATACATAGGAATCATAAATGCATACTGTTATTCAGACATGCGTGTCCCTAGCTGCCAGGGTACGACTGCACAGCTCAATGATCTGTGCTGCTGCACAAACAGTGCCGCTGCTGCTGGAGCTCCAGTTCCTACACCACGGGCCTCTTGGATGAGACTAGGATAAATGAGATCAGTCACGCTGATGGAGCCCGAGCCACAGCAGCCCCAGAGAGTTACAAAAACCTTCCGTGTCGTGGCGCAGGAATCCACATGGGAGGCACTTCAGAAACAGGACGAAACTCCTGCAGCACATTAATATAACAAAATCCCCAAACCCTGCCAAGATGTGAAAATAACTTGAGGTGCTGTTGCCTCATTTCTGTCTCGGAGCTGTGTGGAAAAGCATAAAATTTAGGAATAAATCACTCATAGTATCATCTCAACTGTGATAATGTGTGTGTGTGTGTGTGTGTGTGTGTGTATGTGTGTGTGTGTGTGTGTGTGTGTGTGTGCATACGTCGGTGCCAAGGGGTTAGTTCAACAAACTGCTGCATGTAGATAGTGGGTTGCATTTAAATGTACTGTCAAGATTCTTGTCAGCCAGCTCAAGCCTTTCAAGGATAACCCTGTTGGCCCGTCACCAATCTCTGGGGTTGAATTAACATGGAAAATATAGCAAGGCCTAGTATAATATTGCTTTCATAGAAAGAGAACATTCACACAATGAACAATATTATTCTGAGCTTTCCCCTGTGATAGAAATTGATATTGCTCTCTGTGAGTCAGATCTTGTATGAGCGAAGGATGTTGAACAGCTTCCATTTACTGTATGCTTAAGTGTGCCTGAAAGAGTCTGTGCGTTGCATTGTCTATTACAAATTGTACTTTAGATTTCGTGTTGTAATATTCACAAAGCATTGTAAAAAAGCGGTTCATTGTAAGAATAACGTTCTCTGTCTGCCCTTGTAAAAACAGAGTAAGTGAAGTGGTTTCCTCAGCACGGCTAAGACAGACTCAGGAAGAGGAATAAACAATCACATTACTTCAACAGTATTGATCAGTTGCCATGGAGAGGACTCATGAGGATGGAATAGCTTCCTGCATCCCATTCCCCCATCCCACTCCGTACTACCTTGATATTGCCTCACATTCCCACCCCCGCTCACAAAGTCAAGCCCTCCCCGGGAGACAACGCCCTTCATACCCACCAACTGAAACTCTATTCCATTTATTTTGCCCTTGTCTTGTCATCCGAGGGGTCTAATGCAGTTATGATGGTTTATATTGGCTGGCAACAGTTACAAGGGGTTGTGTGGAAGGTGGGTGAATCTTGGCTTGCGTTTTCACCTATTTGACCTCGAGTCATGTCGCGTTGTCTTGAATTGTTAAAAGATCACGTCTGACACAAAAGCATAAGGGCACTGGCAAAAGAGCATGCAACCAAAAACTGTCATAATACACTGTATAAGGGGACTCTGATATCAAGGTGGCATGCCAATATATTCTAATGATGAACAGGTGTATCAGCAACTTATATTTGTCAGCCTACTCTGTACTACCTATTGCAAATTCCATAGTAGTAGTAGCCACACCTACACCCCAATTAAGTGTATCTGCTTTATTAAAATCCCATTTCAAAGATATTATTCGGCCTCCATTACAGCTAAAAAGGAACATAGTATCGTGCCTCCAAGAAGGTATACTCCTGCACATATCATGGTATCATGGTATTCCTGTATGCTGCAGAAAACAGGAGCCAGCAGAGGGCAACCTCAACACATGATGGAACTAGTCCAAATAGTCCTTAGGAAAGATATATGGACCCACAGTTACCAATCTCTATACTCTCTTTCTCAGTGGTATCAGTTACTCAGTGTTGCTTGTTTTCTCCCCAGTTCATGACCTGATCCCCACAGTGTATGACACAGAGTGCAGCCCAGCTGATTCCTAAGAAATACGTATGAAGAAGAAGCATGTAGCACGATCCAATGGTGATCAATGACTATCACTGTCAAACCAGACATCATCTATCACCTATATTTTTAGCATCTTTTGCATTTTTATTTTCCAGAAATGTAAGTGACATTTAGCTTAAACTATCAGTCTGAACTGCAGAATGTTGGGAGCAACGTCTTTTGGGTTAACACAGTTCTCTGGATCTGTGTTAATCAATTCAGAGGCATGAGGTACAGCATAATATTTTTATGCTTTAATTACTTTAAAGATGCAGGGAAATCCGAGGGCAACTGCAGCATATTTTGGATCAATGCTTATGGATGCAATTATAGTATAATGGGTATTACTTGATGGGTTGTGTTTAATTTGTCATAGGTATCTTTGTCGTATCATTGGTAGATATCTTTGTCATGGGTGTCTTTGTGCTGCATTTCTGTGGGTTGTTGGATGTCTCAGGTGTATTGTGAGAGCAAAATAAGAAAGGGAAGGATTCCTTCCACATACTGTAGGTGTCCCCTATTGTCGGAGGCCTATTCACCATGGGGAGAGGCTGACATGTGGTTATTTATTCTGAAATGACAGGTTGTGGAAATATATTTACCTAGGTATACACTAGCAATATAGTATGTTTCCCTGTGTCTGAAAGAAAATTTGTAGGGGCTGCCAAAGATTCGACTGCCATACTGAGTAGAGTGTGGATCAGCATTTATTCCACAGTAATCAGCATGGAATTCAGACTTTCCTGAAAAGCGGATTTTGAGTTGAAAGTTGTTTTGCGCATTAACTCTGAGTGGCATCGTTAACAAGGCTCTGGCTTGTTTACAGTGGTTCAAAAATCAAGCAGTCTCTCACCTCACTCTGCAAGACACACACACACACACACACACACAAAATATGCACACACGCATGCACAAATGAATACACGCACACTCGCAAACACACATGCAAATGCACACACACAAGCGCAAATAGGATAGGATAGGTGCACACACGCGGACTTACAAGTACACACACACGCTCAGACATATATACACGCTCACACACACACACACAGATGTGCACACACGCATCTCTCCCTCTGCTTCTCTTCATGCCCCCAGATAAAGAAGTTAGGATTAAAAGAGAAAAACACTGACTGATGCCTTCGCCACTCACTGCCTCTCAATTTCACATTCAAATCAATATTTCAAAAGGTTTATCATCAAATAGTTTCGAGCAAAGTGCTTCTCGCTGAGGATCTTTAATGTTGGGGAGAGGTAAATAGGATTTGGAATTCACAAACCCGAGCTTTCATGCAGTCATTATACCATGGAGAAAAAGAAACTCTCTTTGTGTGACGGAGAACGGTGTAAGTCTGCAGTAAAAACAGTCTCTGAGACGATGATAGAACAAGTATCCTTGACTTTATATCCGTTATCCCCCCATGGTTATACTTGTAAGCAGGAGTCTCTATGCCGAATGGAAATCGTACAGTAATTACTTGTCTTCTGTTGAGAATAGTCCACGTATCAAACAGACCTAATTTGAATAAGGCGTCCAAATCATGCAAGTGTAATTAAGTATTGTGTAGCCTCATGCATAATGCAGCACTTAGTTATCGACTAAATACCTGATAAACAAATAGTGTGGGTGTAGGAGGGGATACGTTTGTCACACCACAAGCAATTCTCCCAACCAACACACAGTCAGCCCGCTAATTTGTTTCATGTAGCATCTCCATATGTGGCAGCGGGAGGGGAATGACAAGGTCTCTCTCTCTCTCGCCCGCCACAAACTGAACCTTGACCTTTGGCTCGGGGGGGTGGGGGGTGGGGGTGGGGGGGGTTCGGAGACAAAACAAGGGGTTTTCTGGTGATGTCAGTGTGAGTGGCAGCTGCAGGTCAGGGGGAGGGAGGAGGCTGTCCCACGCATGGCCACACAGAAGTGACAGAGTGGCTGCCTGGCCACCTCCACCATTTTGAGCCTGGGAAAGTGACAGGAAACGTACGTGCCATGGCAGCCTTTGTCAAGGGGAAGAAAAATGAAAAGGAGACCGGACGCGGGGCCGGTAGCTGCCGGAGAACTGCGAGAGATAAAAACATCTTCCGCTCAGGCCATGTTCAACTTTTCATATCTGTCTAAATCCTCTGATGTGTTGCTCACTGACAACAAAGACCTACAGACAGGGTAAACCAGTCTGGGAGAGAAATCATAGAATACTACGTTCACCATGGGCCTTTTGATTAATTTGTACTACAGCAGTAGCAATAGAGTCCTTTTATTTGTTTTCAAGTGTCTCTGTTTCTGCACGGAGAATGATCACAAGGCTGCATCTTCATGCACTCGTGCAAAGTATGGCATGTTGCTGTTAAATAAAACAAAAAATCATTACCACCTGTCAGCAAAATTATCTGCATCTCAGCGGCCCTTTTATTCTCCTCTTCAGAGCCAAAGAAACACACCTGCTTATGAAACTACTCGTACATTCAGGAGCACCAGGCAAGGAATTCATCAAGTGGCCCAGGCTTTGGTGTCCGTCTTTCCCCCTCCCTCCCTCCTTCCTTCCCTCCCCCCCTCCTTCCTTCCCTCCCTCTGTTCCTCCTGCTTTTTCTCTCACCCCTAATACCCCCCCTCCCCTCCGACTTCTCTCCCTCCCCCCGTACCAGCCCCCCCCCCTTCTCTTCCTAGCCCCTCCTCCCTCCTCCTCCTCCATCTCTCCTACGGCTGTCTCCAGATCCCACCCTGATTTTCTCCTCACCTCAGCACCCACCCCCCCTTTCTCCTCCTCTTTCTCCTTCCCTTTTCCACCAAAGGAACAGATGGGGTTGAACTCAGGGGAAAGTTGGTTGGGTATGAACAGTCCCTTGCTGGGGGGAAGGGTGTCACACTTTGTGGTGCATGCCAGTCTGTCTGTGTGTCCAGGTTTTACTTAGACTCACTACAAATGGATGATAAGACTTTGGACTTTTTGGACTGTGGGAAGCTCTTCTTTAAATATATATAAGACCTAAAATATTTAGCCGATACAGAAACATTCAATGTGTCAAAAGGTCTATGCTTAGCTTATTATTACCTAACTTCTACTAGCAGCCAACAATGGTTGTGTGTCACATACAATATATAAGACTAATGTGTAATAACAATTTTCCTAATTTCTCAAAGCATTGGCCCACGACATTCTTGAAAGACTATTCTTAATTCTTAAGTTTTATAAATCGTTATGAACACTGCATATCGCTGAGCAGGCAATACCTTAACAACAAGCCATCTGTGTCCTTTTGAAAAAGACAACATGGACCAAAAAAAAATACAAATTGAATAGATGTGTAATCTTTTGGGGGGGGGAGAAAAATGCTATGCTGATCACACCGATGTAACTGCAACTGCTGTGGCCAGCTGCAATCAAGCGGAAAAGACTGGTATGTCGTCCTCCCTTGGTCTTGTGAGGGCTTCAACTCTCTCTGAACTGTCTGCATGAGCTCTCCCCTGGCCTGCCACCCTTAACAAGGCCCCCCAGCTCACACAGAGAATAGGCTAGCCTTTCACACTCACAGTGGACACAACTGAATGACCGCCACTTTCACCCCCCAGCTCACGGCCTGTGGGAGCCGTGCCACATTCTGACACGATTGCCGTGCGATAAAATGTATCCCGTAACGCATTTTTGTCTCGTGATGAAAGCCGAGATCAAGTGTCCGTGTCTCTTCGTCTGCACAATACCACAATCATCCTGGAAAAATCTGGCTCCTCTGGTTCTTCTACTTTCCTTGCTGTTGTACTGTATCTACAGTATGTGTGATGAAAAAAACATGCAGGTTGGAATATCCATCAGGTATTGCGAGAAATCTGTTTACGGGAGATGTGTTTCCAGATGTCTTTCCACTCCATGCCAACTGCAGGGAGGCTGTTTTTTGCAGCACTGCAGTCTGAAACCTATTTGAAAATAGACCTGAGAGTTGTTCTTCTCCAAACAGTTCCTATTATTCATGAATGTCAGCCAAGGAATGTATTTCATATGTCAGTGTCAGAGAGATTATATTATGTTACAACCTCCGGCTGGCATCGGTAAAGGTTTTTTTTTTTTATACCAAATGAAACAGTGCATCAGTGAAAACCTTGGGCAATGAATTATCATCCTAATCATTATTACATGCTTTTCACCTTGAAGGATGTGGTATGTACTCTAACCTGTGCTTCAGGAAGGGTTGCGTGCACCACCCACAAGAGAATTATGTTTTTAGAAGAGAAACTCTCTCCTCCTCAATGTTCATGCATTACATTTTGGAATATGGAATATGTGGGAATCTTGCTGGGAGCTGGAGTTTTGGCTTTGGCTTTCTCCCATGTAGGTCACGCCTTAATACGGCGAATTTAAAGTTCTTGCCACGAGTTTCTGTTTAGAAAATGAGAAGGAGGTCCCCTGTGTGCGCGTGCGTCACGGATTTAAACGGTATCGTTTCACCTCCTTTCTGAAGTGTTTTGTTTGATCTAAATGAGAATTCAGAGAAAGTGGAACAGCTTGTGAGGGAACAGTGAGAAATCAAGACTGACGTTGCCACCTCATAGCCCTGAAATTGTGCGGAGTAGTTGTGCCAGTCTTTTTGTTTGGAGATTAATGTTGCGTCAGTCACATTCTTTGTGGAGGTATGAGGGACACTAGCCAAACTGCATGGTGAAATCTGGCTACATCAAAAACATCCATTCTGATGCAGAGGAAAATAGGAGAGCAGTATTTGGAGAGAATCATAAATTTATCTGACATGTATAGGCTCCCACTGTTTGAGGGTATTGATATTCTGCCAGTCAAAGCTTGCCATTGGTGGCATCATCAACCTTTGTGCTTTACGTGCGTGTATGTGTGCGTGCGTGCGTGTGTGTGTGTGTGTGCGTGAGTGCCTTTGTATGTAGGTGGAACACTGCATGTGGGTTGTGTTTTATGGGTGCGCGCACACAGCACTGAATTAGGAGGCCCCTCTATTCCTTTTTTTCTGTGGGCTTTGCTCAGGGGCATGACACATTTCTGAGGGGCTTTGGATCCCCTGGCCTGATAATTCCTTCAATTATTCAATGGTTGGCTGGCAGATGAAGTGAGGCCATGAATAAAGCAAATCTGTGGGCATACGAGCTCCGACAATACAAACACACTATTAGCGCTAATTTCCTCTGCTTGTCCTTGAAGATACACCGCGGCGTTCTCCCGAAATGAAGCGGAGGTGCTGCGAGCAGGGCTTGGTAATTACACAGGTTTGCCTGGGCCGAGCACATGGACGAGCTGCCTGCACACTCAATCTCGCGGCGCGTGGGGGGAGGGGGGGGTTAGAATGCTGAACCTGAATCCCAGCCAAACGCTTGTAGGAGTGAGCTTATTGCTGCTTGTCAGGTCAGCTCTAGGGGTCTCGCACTCGGTCTGTGGGTCTCAGTGAAATCTGGCAAATGCTTTGGGTTTTTTTCGGTTTTGTTTTTCAGTCGTGACTCGGTAGAAAACCACCGTGCATCAGATTATAGCTCTTTGCTCACGGAGAGGCAGCACTCCGGCAAGAGAGCAGCGGTTCCCTAATAAAAGGAGAGGCAGCTCGCCCACAGCCACCCGTCCTCTAAGTTAGTGCAGTCAAGTGTAGGACAAAAGCAAAAGAAGGGCTGCTGTGCTCCGCCCTAATGAAGTTGTAGGTCTTGTTCCTCGCTGCGCTCTGTTGGAGAAACAAAGCTAATCATAGTGAGTGGAGCCCCAGCCTGCTACAACAGAGGGACCAGGTGCTTGTTCTTTTTTTTTTTTTTTTTTTCCTTCTTCTTCTTTTTCCTTTTTTTTTTTTTCACCGAGCACCTGCCTTTAACCATCTGCACCTGCTGTCTGTAATAAGACAGGGGTGCAGCACTCCTTGGATGTATGATAGGATAGCACAGTCCATTCTGATGGTGCAACGCTCTGTTGCCTCAACGACATACAGTGCACACACATCTCTTATCTCCTCCAGAGTCTCCATAAATCCTGCTAGAGAAAAAAAAGAGAGGCTGACTCGAGGCTGTCCCTCTTTGTTGCCCTGAGAGGAAACTAAACAAGGAGGTGTGGCGTAGAATCTGCCCCTTACATGCATGGCAAGATTAAAAGAAGCCACCATGCGCGGACAAAACTGTCAGACAGCTTTTGATTGGTGTTGTGTGTATTTAGGAAGCCCGGGCCCTTTTCACTCCTGTGGTGTCCCATTGTTGCATGATTTTAATCTCCTCAGCAACAGACTCCTGATGTATTTGGTTCACAGGAAGGTCAAGGACGAGCCAGGCGCCCCACCCTCTTCCTGCAACCAAGCTTGTGAGGAGGAAAGAAAAAACTGTCAATAAATCGGAGCTGCCACACCTACTCTTCAGAGGAGAAAGTCAAGTCTGCTTGATGTTTTGTTTTACCTCAGAGAGGTATAATTTTGTTGATGATTATCATGCACTTGTTTTACTCAAGGACACACCGTTGCTGATATCTCATATCTACAACTCAGCGAATGACTCAGTTTCAGTTTTTTCAGGTGATGAGTCGATAAAAAGCTTCAAGGATTTTGTTCTAATCACTTGTTTGCGATTTGCTTTTCAGAACATACGGAGTCTGACTTTTTACCCATGAAATGTTTAATGTGTTTGCGCTGGCCTGATTACAATCACCAAAAACTGTTTGAAGTATTTTTTGAATACATACTAATTAAGAATATATATATATATTTTTATTGGAATGCAATCAGCCAAAACTACTGCTGGCTGAATTTTGTTGTGGACAAAGGGGAGCCTTTCCAAATGCAAATGCTTCTCCCATGAATAAAACCAAATATTCCGAGAATGAATAATACAGCATCTTCTCTTTAAAGGATACAATTGAAGATGAAACCGCGTGCCACTCTGCGTTTCAGTGTCTCACTTTGCCGCCGAGTCTTTGATGTGCGCGGTAGAAAAATACTGTGCACCTGTGGGGAGCATTGGAGGGTGGCGGTGTGGGGGGCGGGGGTTGGAGGGCAGGGTGGGGGGGCCAGATTGTGAGCGACCGCCAACTACTTGAGCGCCTACCCACCTTGCCCCTGCATCGGCACACCGCCGCCGCTGCCAGCATCGCCGTTGCCAGTCTCTGCTCTTCCAGATAAACAAATGCTAAACAAATTTCTCTTTGTTAAACCTGTGGCGACTGCTGCATAATAATGAGGCCGGGGCTGCCAGAGCATGTGTCCAGCCAGTAATGATCCTCCTATCTGAGAGGACAATGAGGGAAGAGTGTATTCATACAGACAGACGCTCTGTTGCTCTGTTGTACATTCTTCCTGTCTGGACTGTCTTGGCTTTGGCGTTAATATGCCTTCATAAACACTGTGGTCCAGTCACTCTACACAATTATCCTTGAATGTATTCATAGCAAATCTGGGACACAGCCCAGGGCGCCATTCTTACCATTCATTTTTTTTCCCTCCTTTTTGGCCGTAACTTATTATTCAACTGACTCTGATATGACAACGTTGAGCCCTTCAGCCTGTTGCCATGTACTCAAAGAGAGATTGTTTTAAATTACAGCGGGGCAAGCGCACGTCCCAACACTGCCTGACAAATGCCAAATGCGGCTGATCTTGTGACAGAGATCAGCAGGGCCTCTCTTGCCGCCTGGCTCCAAAAATTCATGGGGCTTTCAGCAGGGCCCACTTCTCATAGAAAGGCAATAATACAGCGCTACGCAATGCAACTTTAAACTCCTTAGCTTAGTGAAAAGCCTGCTCTGTGATTCTCGGTGGACTCTACCTAATTATGCATGGAAGATGTCTGAGGGCGGTGGGGGGAGGAGGTGAGGAAAGCTGGTGGTGGACTCAGGGTGGCTGGAGTGCAACGCTAAAGGCAGCCAAAGAGTTCTTTGATACCTGGCAGCTGGATCTCCCCAGCCCAGATTAAAATTACTTTCAGAAAATCATGCATCATTACTGCTCAAAAATTGGCCAGATCACAAGGTTATTGTGATAATGAGGAGAGGACGACAAGGTAAACTGCGCCGCAGTGAAGTGTGCATTCAAATGTGACACATATTTACCTTACAGGGATGAAAAGGGGCCACATCTCATTTTCTGGAGGGCGACCTCTTCCAGAGGCCATATCCAATTAAACAAACAAGATGAATGTAGAATTCTCTTCCTTGTGTAAAATGCAAAGAGCCGAGCCCCGGCTCTGTGTAAAAATGCAAAGACTGTCCAAGGGGATTTGATCATTTGGAATTCGCTTTTTTTTTTTTTCTCCGCTCATGTATGTAATATCCTCTTTGTCAAATATGTATGCAATGGGACTGTGAAGAGAGCTAACACACAGTGCCCCCAGAGAAAGCATGTCTTAAGCTCTGTTACACAGCAGCCACGCATTAGATGATCGCTCAACACTGCGTTCCTGGGGAAAACTGCATGATCTGGACTGATAAATTTAAAATGTGTTTCGAGTGTATGTACCTTTAATCTTAATCAGCTGATATATAAAATGAATGGGTTTCATTCAAAGCATAATGCTTGTATGATTGTATGATAGTATGTATGAGCACATTTGCAACTGTGATACAATGAGTGCTGTGTATATGATAAGTGTGATGAATAAGTACTGTGCAAGAAGCATGTTTTACAGGTTCAGACATCAAGACCTTTCAGTTTCTGTCCTCGTACGGATCTAAAAAGTTACATTGTGAAAACATGAAAACTCGCACCCATGGCACATTCTGAAAGCAGACGCGGAAAGAAAATGAGACATGATGGATTCTCCTCTGAAATGAGAAAACCACAATCTGATCAGCAGCTGACCAGGCTTGTGTCTCCTCTTGCTCAATGACCAAACTCTGTTTTTATGACTGTTACATACAGCAGGCCTGCTGCTGCTGCTGCTGCTGCTGCTGCAAATGACAGACGCCCTGATTTAGTTTTTATTGCTGAATCTTGCTCCGGTAATGAAGTTGGGACTGTTATGTTTCTCTCATTACCTTTTCATTAAAGATATGACTAGAAAATGGGGTTGCCATGGCGATGGCTCCGTGAAGTCTCCGAGCTGTAGAGCTACATTGTTTACTCTTGTGCCAAGACCGCTGTCTACAATAGGAAAGGGAGACTTTTTTCCTGCTCCTTCATTTTTTTCCCCACTTTCTTTTATGAATCAAACAATGACCTGATGCAAATAGAACATTCTTCAGTGGTCCTATTTGTTAATGCTGAGAGGTTTCATTAGCTTGCTCCCAAAATGATAACTGACACTACTCAGTGGGGCGAGTGGAAAAAAAAAAAAAGTGTTTTCCGAGGCTCTAAGCAGTAATTTACTCGAAAGAGATTGTGGAAAATGGTATGGAGGCATTTTGTCTCAGTGACAGTTAGGCTTAATGGCTACACAGGCATATACTAGTTAACGTCAGCATTACCTGGCAACGGCAAGTACTGTATATGTCTGTATTCTTTCATTAGCTATGATGAAAAAGTCTACAGAGGAAAAGTCAGTGCCAAGCATTCATAAAACACTGCTTTATGGGCATGTAAACACATCCATACATCCATCTATACATCTATCCAGCTATCCATCTATCCATCCATCCATCCATTTTATCCAAAAGAAAGCCATGGAATCAAGTGCAGCTCATCATTGTGCCCTTTGGTGGGAAGCAAGGTAAATGGAACAGGGGAAGACAGAGTCGCAACCTCTTCTCCTCATTCATCAGCAGCATTTTCCAAACCATTAGCTCTGTCATTGCTTCCTGTACTTTTCATGTCTGCTGCCTGGCTTCACCCTCAGTACTGTGATTAGTTCAAGCAGTGTGCCGCTCATCGATTTTGCTCCACTGGGTGTTAGTTAACCCTCTGCCAGCTTTTAATTGCTTCTCTTGACTGTTAAAACAGCACATGGCTCCTCTGGAAAGAGCCTTGTTTTCTTGGCTGAGCAGCTTTACACTGAATTGAAACACGCAGGATGCTGCCTTTCACATTCTTTTTATGCATATAGGTCTATCTGTGCTATCAAGAAATAAACACTTTTTCTTTTTTTTTTGCATGCATCCAAGAATAAGGTGTTTAATTGAATCTGTTACCTGCTGGCAACAATTACTGTCATGCCGAGAGTTATGGATAGAGACAGAAACAGATGAAAGAAGATACATGTTCAGTCTCTCTCTCTCTCTCTCTCTCTCTCTCTTGCTCTCTCTCTCTCTCTCTCTTTCAAGCTTATTGTGTTTTCTGAAAGTAACATGCCTCCAGTGTGATTGACAGAGAAATGATAGCTGTGGTAAACAAAAGGTGTTGCATGTACACAGAGAGATGAGCATGGAATGGGTTTTTGAAAACAATAAATCACAGCGCGCAGAGAAAGCATGCTGCCCCGAACTTCATTTGAATTGGATTATCATTCAATCCTTGTGTCTTTTCCTATTAAAAACAACCCTGTTTGAGTGAGGAAGCAACTTAGACTATAAGGTTATAAAGGCATGTGTTCTGCCTTAGGTAACTGCTTGGAGCTGTTCATTGTGAGTGCATTATTGTTACTAATGAGCTACATGTTAATATTTGGACAGGGACTTTTTTAATTACATATCAATATTCACAGTCCTGTAAAACTAATATGTAAAGTTGTAGCATCTCAATATTTGCACTAAGCTCACGGTCAAATGTAATAGCCTTGCAGAAAACATCATAAATACATGCCAAAATAATATCAGTGAACAATCCATAAAATGAATATATTTTCATCACAGTTTGATTTAGATATCCATCTGTACATCTACATGCGAGAAACACTGTGTTAATGCCAGGGGGAAATCAAACGCAGAAGTAGGCAGATGCATCATCATTTAGAGAAATGAGAAATATCAGCCGTAATGAAAGATGATATATATGCTTTTATATTACGTCTGAATGGAGCGCTGAAGGAAATGTGACTGGCGTTGAAAGTGTCATCTTGCCATAAAATGGGAAAAAACCATTTGCAGCAGAAGGGACTGATGTTTACTCATGGATTAAATTTGGCAATTCGTGGCACAAACAATTATTTCCAATGAGTCAATATTTGCTGTGAAAGAACACCTTCTCTCAGAAGACAACATTTGTAAATGAGACTAATATATTTTATCAACATGTTGACAAAAGTCCTAGAATATGGTTATGAGGGCCTCATAAAGGCAGCCAAGCAAAACTTCAATATTTTCCTGAACGCCCCCTTGGTTTTCCACTCCCTATCATTATTTGAATGCTTTTTGAAGGTCTTTAATTTGCATCCTAATGCTGTGCCCTTGTTCAATTTAATTTACAATGCAGATGCACAAGCGATAAGTGTGACGGAGGTTCATCTCCAAGAAAGGCAAGGGAGGGAAAAAAAATAACAAACTAAATAATTTCACTTTTATATCTCCCTCATATGAATTGAGCTGATAAAACATTCATATTAAACAAAATGCCATTCAGCTTGAGCAAGTATATTATTAAAGAAGCAATGTGGAGACATAAAAGAATAATTTCTAACACTGCCCGAAGATAAGGAAATTTCCTCTGCATCGACATGGGATAGGATTGCAGGCATTGTGGGGCCCACTGACTGAGCTGCCTATTGTTTCATGATTTGTTTATCTGCTTCTCGCTCCATGTCTACATGTTTACTTAGCAGTAATTTATGTACTCGCAGTCAACATTAGTACACAGAGACAAACAGCGGCGCAGGACATTTAGGAAGTAGCGGAGCTGGTCTAAGAGCAGCCACAGAGCGGGAGCGACAATGGTGTCACAAGGAACAGATTGGATTTGGGCTCAGGACACTTTGGGCCTTTTTTTTTTTTTTTTTCCAGGGAGGGGTGTAAAAAGTAGGTTGCAACGCTGAGGGTGTATGTGCCCAGCCCCCAGGGCTATGACAAAAAAAATGGGGCACTCTCTCTCTCTCTTTCTCTCCGTCTCTCTCTCTCTCTCATTATATCTTCAATTATCAAGTCAGGAGAGAAACTCATTATTTTTGGAAGTCAATGCCCATGTTTAAGTCTGTGTTCTTTTGACACAATGCGAGAGGGGAAAAGACAAAGTGCGTTTGTCAAGATTTGAATCTGTTAATAGCATTAGCTAATTGTGAGAATAATCATCTTACAAATACACTGAGGGAAATATATTTTCCGTTTTCAGCTTCTAGAATTAACTACACAGAATTATCCTTTTTATGACCCTGTGCAATATGTCTCATTAAAGTGTAGGGAATAATTAGTCATTGGTAATTTCACCATTTGATGCAGCCTTTTAATTGACAGCAGTGCACTGAACACTTCATGCAAGCCATGACCAAGCTGAGAAGCACGTGACCCACCACAGGGACTGTATCTGATTTCATTATTAGCCCCAGTTTGACTGGCTTAGCCCTCATATGTACCATGAACACCTTTACCCTTGGGTTGCTCGAGTTAATTACTTCAGCCCATAATGCCTGAGATACCACCTAATAAGCATGGAGTGTTACAAATTATGATGCTTGGATTAGCTGCCGCTCACTCCCAGAACGAAAACCTGAATCATTTTAAATATTTGAAAATGAATGGGTGTAATGAAATGCTTTAAAAAACACATGAGTCAATAGCGCATCACTTTTGTCAAGGTAGCGTTTTGCCGGTGCCAGACGCGAGCTCTTGTTTTCTTGGCTTGGGTAAACATCAGGCAGCGATTAGCCGGCGAATCCGTCATCTCGCAAGATCCGGACACTTCCAAAACCCTCCCTCCCCCCGCTGCTCAGCCCGCTCGTGTAAAAGGCAGCGCGAAGTCAAATGGCAAGAGTAATCTATAATATGCTCTCGCCAGGTGCTCTTAAAGTGTGTTTTTAAGTGCTTTAGTTTGGGTGCTCTTGCACTTAGAGAGGTTAAGATCATATTGTCTTACTGCCTCCTGTGCAAAATTACATAGTTCACTGACTTGCAGGGGAGGAAGACCGTTTCATGGTGATTAGGTGTATCTATGGTGGTAGGTTTGTGACTACACGTGTGGGTTGGCAGTTGGGGGAAAACTCGAGACAATGCTCCACTTCATGAGCACACACTGTACAGAAGCCCTCCCACACAGCCTTTGTTAAGCCTTCTCTCTTGAGCTGGCACTTCAGACTCCCTGAGCCCATTGACTCCCACTGGATGCTCTCCACTGTGTTTCCTGGGTAAAATATATGGGGGCCTCTCTAATACTGTAACATCCGTATCCACTCCTTTCACACATGCTCCCCTCTCAGCTAACTGCAGCCAATACAATTTAATCCCATTTGGTGGGCAACTTAAATTCATCCAATTTCACAGATTAGGAGTTGTGGTCTCTCTGCAAAATTTAGCTTGGTTATGCTCCTGATGTTTCTTCTTCTTTTAGTGTGATGCGCTAACAACAAAAAAGGGAAATAAAGGGAGATAAACTGGCAAAAATGTGACATTTGAAGGTATTTACAATTTTCGTTTAACATTTGCCCTTCAGAAAATATGCCCCAATTTTCTAGAAGGCCATTATAGGTCATTCTCATGTTGGTTCTGTTTTCTACACGCAATAAGGCTTATTTTATTTGAAAGACTTGTTCCATCAAGTGTAGTTTCCATAACAACCATACATCATTATGAATATGGAGATTCTCCATAATTAAATCCAACTTATACCGAGGAGCTAACGCGGTGTAGGCTTTATGTGGCATTTGCTTTTAATTACATGGTTAAAAGTTTTTTTTAAAAGGTTCTTTGATCAAACTGAGTTAGAGAGGAGAAACAGCAATTAATGAGTATGTGGAGATGATTGGCAAGATGAACTGTCACTACTACTTTTCTCTTCCTCATAATGCATCCTGTACAGGATTCTTTGTGTGATGTTAATTTCTGTTAAGAAACATTTTTATATAAATATTTTTATGAAACAATCTACCTAATTTCACACTTCATCATTTCAACTTCTCTACAGAATAGGTCTCATTCAGCCTAGCATTCAACTTAATGTCAGCAGCATGAACATAGTTTGGTGCATGGTGCAGTTTGGGGGTTTGTTTGCTCTGTGGGAAATGCAGTAATTCTGTCAAAAGTACAACATAAATAGATGTATTGGGTAGGAGGATAAGAGAAATAAAAAAACAAAAGCCCAACCTCTGACAACAGGGATCGGTCTTTCTTATGAAAATGAACACCGATGGTTTTAATTTACTGACTGCATTAGCCGGCTCCTCTCCAACCAAGCTTGGTGTTGTCTCGTTGGCAGCAGCAAAGTTATTAATGGTGCAATAACAGGAGGCAAGCCTGGGCACAGAATATTCTATTCTCTCTCAGATTGTGTAATGATTTTCCACAGAGGGGAGAGCTGGCTGCTATTTTTCATTGCAGTTTTTTAAAATGGAATGGAGACGGGAGGGGAAAAAACGCTGCCCTTTGGGTTAATTGACTTATATCCGTCACGGTTGACATTTCATGTCAGCATGAAAAAAATACACTCACTATCAGAAGTGGTACCAACACTCACCTAGTGTATGTGGCACTGTACCAATCAGATGTTGGCTATTACCACATGATGCTTAACTTGCTGTTATCACAAACACTAGCAAGAAAGGGACACATCTCACATATCACAGTTGATATTATTGGTGTAAATATGTTACGAAGAGTCTCATGTTTCTGGGAAAAACAGGAGAAATGAAAAGATGCTTTGCCGCAATGCATGTGAGGTGTTGCATAAGACATTGATAGTGATATTGATAGTGTATAAATAATGTAGAAGTAACCTTAAGATGCCCCATTTCACATTCATACTCCAATCTGAGAGCATATTTACAACTTACCATTTTGGCCGATGGACATGTCATGGAAGAGGTCAAGGGGTCGCCGTGGAATCTGGACAGACGAAGGAAAGGTGAATTCCAGGCCGGATCGAGCCGATGGCCTGCTGCCTGGAAACTTGTCGTCGGTGGAGGAGCCTGTGTTTTATTAAGCTTTCATAAGGCTAACTCTGCAGGTTATGCTTTTAATCACAATTACTGGCCAACCTTCCATGTCTGTCCTGTGATTTATGTGTTTTAAAGCTGCGGAGTGTTTGTCTGAGAAGGTCAAGCGGCGGGGCAAATGGCGGTATTACACCGCTGCACTAACTGCCATCTTTCTCTTGTTTCCTTTGGCGAGTGAATCAGCCTCCACCTCACTGAGTGCTCTAAAATACACTCACCTTAAAACTTATCTAAACATACACATGATCAGCGGAAAACACTTCCACATTCGGTGCCTCTGTGTATGAATCAATAACTACCCCCCTCCCGCCCCAACTACCCTTTTTTTTGCCACAGCCCTTCATATTGATTCCATGCATGAGCCTGCAGAGTTATCACAAAACAAATTGCACCGACTTGAATTTGACAATCCCTTTATGAGGAGCGCTTCATTGATTTCTGGATGGTGGCGGTGTTTGGCTCCAATGCAGGGGAGAGAGGAGGCGCTCATTGGAGAGGCGCGCAGCACAGTTTATTCTAATTGCCTTATTGCCTTATTGTATTCTGGTGTCAGCTTGTACAGCGCTGTGTCAGAAAGAAAAGTCAGTAACTGTTGTTCCGCTTCATTATATATATATATATATGCTCTAACTTAAGTGTGTTCTCTCTGTTTCGCCGTCCATGTCTGAGCCCTATGGGGAATAGCACTGAGCTGAGACTTTTCCAGAGGATACGGACGTGTCAGCGAAATCTGTCCTGCAGTGTGAGGCTTGACACTGCAGTGACAGCGCAGCAATATTTCCCCCCTGTTTCAGAACAAATTACCACCAGCATGACATCAGAGGCCTCATTGTGCACCCAGATCCCCCCCCACCTCCCTCCACCCGCGCACACACCCCCTCGGCTCTCTGGGTAAAGGAAGAGGACGCGGTCTCATTGTTGTATATCCCACAGCACTTTCCATTACTGATATGACAGGAAGGTAAGCAGCAGAAACGGCCGACCTGTGGAAACGACTAGCACCGGGTGAAATAAAAGCAAAGTGGCTCACAGAAGACAGAGTGGACGGACTAATATTGTGTGACATTATGTGTCTGTGGGACACCAAATAGCCTAGAATTCACCTGTAGGGTTAAGAGTTTATCCAGAGCTCCGAGGTACACATCCCTTTCTTGTTTACTTTGCAAGACACGTCACATTGCTACTGATGGCCACTATAAGCCACGTTTTTTTTTTTTGCCTCTGCTATTGGCATTCATCTATGTGTCTTACCTTTCTTTTCCACAAGGTTTTGAGGTCCTCTGTGAGAAGGGAAAAACTGCTGCCTCCTCTCTGCCTCCTTCCCCCGTGTGGAATAAAGCTGCATTTTGAGGGGGAGCGCTGTCATGCATCACACACCGGGAGGAGCAGGGAAACAAACGGGGCCAGATTCATCAAACAGACATAGAGAGAGGTGCTCGGCAGGATGGGGAACACTGGGTGTTAATCAAAGTTGAACAGCTAAACTCATTTTATGCCAAGGAGAGAAAGAAGGGCTGGAGGGGGGAGAGAGAGAGAGAGAGAGGGAAAAAAAAAAACGTGCTTTGGAATATCTAATCATCTGGAGGTTAGAGATGCGAGGCGTGGTTCGCATCCTTACTTACACGAGTTCTGCGTTGTGCACAAGAAGGGTGAATAGTAAATCTCATTATCAGCTGAAAAAATGAACTAATGGGCAATGATAGCAAAGTTTGGGAGAAATCTATAAAAATTATCTCACATAAACTGTAGTTCAAAGTGTGCATATTCATTATGCATGTGCAGCTCATTCTGCGCACCCTAATTTCACATATTTCCTGCTTGCTCTAAATATGTTATGCCACCCAATCACTCTGGCTTATTTGTTTTTAAGTCCCGCAGACTTTGATGTGGCCTGTAATCTTGTCCAGTCTATTAGGATATTCAAATTGAAGCCGAGTGCAAATTAGTGGAGAAGCTCTTGTCCAACTCATTTTTGGAATATTCCACAGTTCCTAATTGGATGAATGGATTTATTTTGTTTTTGGAACAGTCATGGTGAGGCTTCTGTTTAATCTCTGTGGGCCCCTCATCCTGCCTCCCCATCCACCCACTCACCAGACTGATTGTATCTAATACGAGACAATGGCATCAATGAATTCAAGTAGTTTTTTCTGGTAGACAAGAAAGAGATTCATTTGCATGCAGGTGACATGTTCACACGGGGCAAGGCAAGATGAATCGGAAAGCATCTCAACAGTTTCCTAATGCTTTGACCTAATTATGCACCCCTTTCCCTGCATTCATCTTCTATGTTTTTTTACGTAGGCAAGTCAGGTCCCATCCAAACATATTCGGGATTGGTTCTGATGAAAAAGTCTCTGCTGATTCACCGGTTCTCGGCAGTTATGCTGAGTTAAATCGAATTTAGTGGAATACGCGTATTAAAACGTCTGCAAGTGAAAATGTTTAACCGTAAGTTGAGCAGAGACCAGACAGATCTCTCTTTATCGATTATGCTTTGTGGGTATCTTGGCGAGTACTTCCTCCTCAGGATGCTCTTAAGGTTGGGCAGATCGTCTTTCATCCTCATCCTGACCGCTATTACCACAACATACAAACCCGGCTCCGCTGGTGGGCAGGAGACTACGCTCATGTTGACCAGGCGAGCATCACAGAGCGCAAGATCCATGATGGGGGGGATATTGATCCCAGAGGAAATCTAAATCATGTTTATAGGAAATTACTTAGCTCGCCCCACAGATACTGTACTGCCCAGACAAACATAGGCACATGCATTGTGCATAGAGGAAAACATTGATGCATGGGAAATATTGATTCTGGTGTATAAAACACTCGTGAAGTACTGCTGCAAGGGTGACTGGTTGATTCTCTGTGCTTTTGCAGCGTGGGGGTGACAAAGCTGCAACCTTTTCCCTGGATCTTTAACACAGAGAGTGAAGACGTAGCAGAATAAGTAGCTTTGTCGTTAGTTATTTACCTCTCGGTGTGAAGGACAGAAAAAAACACTGCTTTCAGACGCCCACAGTGTGTTACCCTGCACTAGTGACGCCTAGACATGAAAGTTGGATGACATGCATAGGCTATCAGGCTGCATCCAGTGCTGTCTGCTTTGTGGAGCATTTTTTTTAGTGTATGACATTAATGTATGACAGCCTTATCACTCCAGTCCACAAGTGTTGCAGCACAGTGCTGGAAAGCGATTCGGACCACGTTCAGTTTCCCTAAATGAGAAGAGTGGGAGCTAAGTAAAGAAATAAAAGAAAATGTTCCAGTCAGGATATTGCCATCTCCCTGCTCAACTGTCTGGGTAGACATTAACACTGAAATGAGAGTGACCTCATCATACGTTCAGTCCAATCATCATAAATGACATGATATTAACTCTGCCAGACAGCTTTATTTTATATTTTTTTTCTTGGGCAATTCTCCATGTTGCTTTAGTTTGTGGTCCTGTGCCCTTGTTATCTGGCCCTCCAGACGATGCTCTCACTGTGAGGCAGAGGAGCAGAAAGATGGCAGTAATTCTTTTTGTGCCACGCCACAGGCAACACTCTTTTCCCTCTGCCCATTACCTCCAGACCAGACTCGGCGTCTCAGCAGGACGCCGCTCCCCTCCGCTCTGGCCCAGACCCGCCGTGCTCCGGGGGGCTGAGGTTAGTGGACGACCCACTTCAGATTCTGTCGGCACCACCCGCCAGCATGCAAGGCCCTCCACTCCACCTCTAGGAAAACTGCAAGAAAAGATGGCAGCTTTACAGTCAGTCAGTCTGGAGGAGGACTGATAGGTCTCTCTCCACAATAAACTCACCCAGCCACAAAAACGTCTTGTCCTGTATGCATCAATTCTAGCATTTATTGGACAGTATCCCTTTAAAAAAGATTGAATACTTCCTTGAACACTTGTCAATATGGCTTGTTTGTATTACAAAAAACAACAGATAAATGATGAGATAGCTATGTAGTTTACTGAAATGATGAACTCAAAATATCCCCCAAAAAATACCTTTGTATTCTATAACGGTCTGTCATTCCATCTGAAACAAAGCAGGAGAGCTTCAATTAATTGTGTGCTTCCAATGTAAAACATTGCGGACTGAAGAAACACAAGTTTCAATTACAGCCCAGTGTGTTTTTTAAATGAGCAGAAGATGCCTATCAAATGCAGACGGGAATCAGAGATGCTTGGCTGTTTATGAGTTTAGAGTGGCATGATGAAAAACGTTCTTTTTGCAATATTGCCACAAGACCTAATTTGTTCTCCAGAAAGCATTTGGGTTTGTTTTTTTATCTGTATTTTGACATTTTGTTGTTCATGAGGAGAGCAAAAGAAATATCCTATTAACAGGCTCTCTCCTATCTCCCTACATAAATCACTGACATGGAAATGAAACTGTTCTGACAAAGAGGGAGATGGATAGAAGAATACAAATGCAAAAACATTACACACACATTCACCTCCCCCCCCCCCGCCCCCCCCCCCCCCTTCTCCTCCTCTCCCCCGTTCACATAAAGGTACTTCAGCTATTGGAACAAGTTCTGAATGGATAATTAGGAGTGCAACAAAAGTCTGAGGTAATTTGAAAAAAAAAAAAATCTATCCTAGAAGAGTTTTGTACATAATTACATCTGAGCCGCATTCTTTTCACAGGATGGCATTGGACAGCTTCGACTAATCAATGCGGACCAACTCGTTGATTCTTTGTTAAAGTGTGACAAAGCTATAGATTTCTGATTACGGTGACAACAATGATATTTGTCTTTCTGTTTACTAGTGTGATAAACTCTTTTCCTGCCCCCACCCCGCTCCAAAAAAAACCCAACTACATCTGCAGCATCTTGTATATATCTTATACGATCATGCAGTAGTGAAACCTATATCATTCACCGAGCAACATGTTTTTCATTGATCTTTGTCCCCTTTGTCTGAGATAAACTAGCCAGATTGACCTGATGCTTTGACACAAGTGTCTGCAGTTCAAATTGCAGCCTATTATTCCACATACCTCCCTGAGGAGCAGCTGACATTTACTCACTTAAATCTATCACATCCTCACAGCACTCTCTCTCTCTCTCTCTCTCTCTCTCTCTATCTTGCTCTCTTTCTCTCTCTCTCTCTCTCTCTCTCTCTCTCTCTCTCTATCTCTCTCTCTCTCTCTGGTTTTTGGGAGAACCTTGGCCTATAGCATGTTAAAAATGTATAGGTCTCCAAACATGACCCAGCTCTCCAGCTTGCTGATGAACCCTAGGGGACCACAGCTGCAAAGAAAGCCCACATGACGACGCCCATGAAGAGCTCAACCCTGTTTGATGATCAGAAAATATGACTCCTCTGGGGTCTGATGGGCATGGACCAATGCAGAATGCAATCCTGGGTATAAACAAAGCACTTAATTGAAACAAGTAGCTGCATTTACCTAATCTGGGCTGTTTTTTGCCATGTCCTGGTAATTATAATATCACTCCACAATGTGGAGGTATACTTGAAGAAGATGCTGGGTGTGGAGAAAGCCTTGATGAAGTGGCTCAAAGTGTGTCGCTGATAGCACCAGTGATTGCCTAGAAGACAAGTCTCTCTGATCTCTCTCAAAGGTTAAGAATACTGCATGTAATTTATGTTTTATTCATTTTCTGACTTTTCGTCAGCAGAAATTCTTTTGACTGCCGCTTTTCATCTGACTGAAAAAATAATCTGTGAATTTTGTGCAGTCTGCAGAGGAGAAAAAGAGTGACCACCAGCCAGCAGGAAAACTACAATAATGCAACTCTGGTAAAGGTAATGTTGTTCTGGCAGGAGGAGAAAGCAGAGCCACACAACATGGCTTCCACCGGCAACACAGAGGATTAAGTAAGTTCCCCTTTGAGAAATTAACTGCAACGCAAAGTGGAGATAAAAGAGGAGACAGAATAACGAGGCCTGTTTGCCTATTCAGAGGGTTTAGTCATGTATTAAAAATCATAGCTTTAAGCTGCCTGACAGATGCTAATGAAGTGATGTTTACATTTTTGATTCGCTGCCTAAACAAAGATAAGACATGCTCTCCGAAAACAGCAAGCCCCGCAATCCAAACACATCCATTGAGCCTGTCACCAAAGACATGACAGCTTTCTTCCCAACTAACAACAATGGGCTACTCATTTCCATATTAATGAGAGAAAAGAAGGAGGGGGGGGGGGGAGGAGGAAGGAGGTGGGGGGGCATTGTTGAGCGTGGTGGGGGTAATGTTGCTTCTTGTTGTCTTGGCACCTATTGACAAAGTCTTCAAATAGGTTGTTAATGACCAGCCCAAAACACAGGGAGCAGCCTGTGGCATAATCATATCAACACGTTGACGTATGCGCTTCATGCTGCCTGCGATCCCTGCGCTTCCTATGGGGTTGCTCTTCCGTGAATGTCTGCCACACATGAGACAAATATGTACGCATGCATGCAGGGACACGTGTGTGCACACATGCACACACACACGTATGCATGCACACACACATACACACACACAGCAGTTAACATCTTGTACCACGAGGAGATGTCCTCATCCCACAGGAAGCAGGCATCAGTACACCCAAAGGGTAAATACACAATTAGCAGCTCTAGAGTACTCCAGGGCTAATCTAGGGGGATATACAACATCTGTTAGATCCCACAGCATTTACTCTTCATAACCTTTACACCACATAACTGTTACCATAACCTGCTAGCCTAATTAGTTCCATGTACCGTAAGGTATGCGCTCACGTCGCCCGACATCTAACATCTACACTGGTGCTTACATTTGCGGGAGATTTATTTTCATCAAAGTCCCAAAATGCATTCCCTCCCACTAAACAAAATATTTGCTTTCCGCGAGACATTTTCTGTGAAGGTTTGCGATTCTCTGAGGCATTATTCTCACACTTGACTCTGAGAAGCATCTTCTAGACATAATCTTCCAGCTCATGGTGCATGTCATTAGCCTCCTAAATTACAAACATCATTACCAGAATTGATTCAAGTTAGCCTCCTGGGGGGCTTCAGTCTGCTGCTCCGACATGGCGGGAGCTCATTTTGAGTGTGGTGTCAATCCTATTTCACAAGTTCAAGCGGACCCAATGGGGGTCTCAGCCGTTCGCCCCCTCTTTATCCCCAGCATAGTGAAGCCCTGCCTCCTCATTAGAAAAGAAGGGCAGGCTGTGTGTGTGTGCCAGCGTTCATGCATGTTGGGCATGTTTCAGCCTCTGAGCAGGAGAATTGAAGTCATTGTGGCACACTGACCTCTGCAGCAACCCCAAACACTGTGACATTACGCAGGGCATCGCTGGGGCAAGCTGTGACAGAGCACAACGGTGAGGAGGACCGAGGGCGACGCTCAGTCAAAAAAGATATGTGTTTGATGTTTGAGTGCCCTGAAAAGCTACATTTAAGGTAGTATTTTATGTTACAGGTTTTAGGGGTTTGCCTTTAAAACTGGGTTATGTGTGAGCAGCAGAGTGGCCACCAAAATCACCAATTCTACCAATAACCTGAGTAATTAAATGCAATTCTGAATTATTCTTGAGCAAAGCACAAACATGGTTGTGCCTTAGCAATGTCATTGTAACTTACTGAGAATTAGAAAATGTAGCTGCATAGAAACCTGAAGCCACCGCATGAAAATAGAGCCGGAGCAGAGTAGGCAAAGGGAAATCGTTTGGATAAGAGTCCACACGGTGGTAGGTGAGTGTCAAGGGAAAGCAACTGGGGTATTACCTGGGATTGACAAATAGAAAAACAACTACGCCACTCACACAGCATGAGCAAAAGCATCGAGACTCCAACAAATTCATCGCTGGAATTCCAATTCAAAGTGGTCCTTGTACTCTGGAGCAGCCACTAATTCCAGTCCATGTAAGAAACATGGTGGGGGTGCTGTGCCTTCAATAATTCATCTGGAGATTGATAGATGTGTGTCTCCGGGGACGCCAGTGTGGATAGTACGTTACCCCGCTCTCCGCAGAGACCCACTGTGAAGTCTGCCTGTGAATTTGTGAGTATGGAGATCAGGGTCAGAGTTCAACATGAAAAGGTCTGGTGCGGTGTTACATGGCACCCATACCTCCTCCTCTAATAGGGCGGCACAAATCCCCCCTCTACTTCAGACTCCTCTCAATCTCCTCTGAGATGCTTTCTGTCGATGCAGCAGAGGATTGACTGCGGACTGCACAGCACGCGGCGCTGAGGTTTTGCATGTTTGAAAATGTAATATGGCACTTTCTAGGCTGTTGACATTGTGTTGTTTAGACAGGAAGGCAATTTGTAATCCATATGCT